>NC_025998.2:58671388-58895444 GCF_000442705.2 Elaeis guineensis | reverse complement strand
ACGAATCTCGATCAGAAGTCCTGCTTCAGGAAATCAGCACAGTATGCTAGTACTGCGCTGATCCTTCTTTGATGGTTGATCAGGTGCCTCCTTCTTCTTGATTTGGACTCTTCCAAAGATGGAAAGTAGAAGGAGGAGTTTCAGATCTGAGACACTCTCAGGAAACTCAAGATGGAAGGAGGAAAGAGATGAAAATAAAAACCCTAGAAGAAGACCCTCTTCTTCTTCACGTTTTTCTCTCTAAACGCCCAAACTTGCATCTTTTATATCTCCACGACCAAAGGTATTTCTCTCTGATTTTTGGATGGCAGAAAGACCTCTCAAATATCTATCTCTCCTTTAAATTTCACGAAGAAACTCATCTTATATAGAGAGATATGATAGAGTCCTTGTCTAGGTCAAACACCTAGTCAAGGCTTATCCAAACATGGCAAGTAAAGGGACGCCCAACTCTTGAGCACCTCCTTCATATTTTCGTGGATGGATCAATAGAAAAGGGTGCACAATGTAAACCCTAAAAGCTATGAAAATTCTAAAAAAAATTTGGATAAATTCGATGCAAAATTGAAAGAGTTTTGGATTTCTAAAACTCTATCTCATAGAATTCGAAATCCAAACTTATTCCTTTTAGATTTGATCCAAATCACCTTCCATGTAAGAAAGAAGAGAGGAGACCTTTTGTGAACGTGGGACAGATCTGGGAGAGGGCTTTTGTCACACAAAATAAGTGGAGATTGGCGTTGAATAAGAGAGAGGGCGTGAAGAAGGCTTATGTGGCGCAAGGTGGAATCCTAGTCCTACTAGGATTCTGTCTCATAACTTGTTTTAATTTGGTTTCCCAAACCAAATCAAATCAAAATTAGATCAACCCAATTAAAATAGGTCTTAACCCAATTAAGAACCTAATTTAATCAGATTAAATTATATTTAAATCTGATTTAATTTTCTAATCAAATTAGAAATTAGATTGACCCAAGTCCTAGTTGAACTAGGACTAGTTTTTCCTTGCACTTGGCTTATCCAATAAACCAATTGGACTTGATCCAATCAAGCCCAAACTAAATCTAATTAAATCATATTTAATTAGACTTAATCTCAGCCCATTGGCTTAATCAAATTAAGCCAATTAGAAATCGAATTACTAATCGATCCTCCTACAACACTTGCACTGGGTTAAATGTCAATCGTATTGATCATTTAACCCTAGAACGATTCTTAATCGTTGATCAACCATCCGATCGGATCATGAACTCTAATGTGTGTGACCTCATAGGTCCGAACCTAAGCCGGTAGCATAGAAATAAATTCCTATACCAATCGAAGTGACCATCTAGCAATGGTACCCGACGTCCGGATAGGTCGAATGTGTAGAACAACATCCTTAGAACCCATGCGGATATAGTTTTCATATAATTCATCCCCTTGACCAAAATGATCATAGGACACCCCAGAGCTCAACTGTCAACTCTGATCAGGTTGTCCACATTGTATTTCAAAATATCAAATCCATCTGATGGATTACCCTGGCCAAGGTTTTGCTAAATTGAAATACAGCGACTCATTCTTCTCCAACTCTTGGGGTGGTCAATCCCATCTCGATCACACTCTGACTTCGCAAGTACTTGACTGTGCCCAGAAGCCTTCCGTCCCTGAATTAGAAATTCAGTTAGTCCAGTACCAAAGCACAGTGAGTTGCTTGCAAGTCACTGAGGTGATCTCAAGTCTAAGGGACACTTATACCTATATCCCATCAGAGACATTCTCGACAGCAGAATGCTCTGGAGTTGGTCACGTTCAATGACGATGTACCCTTACATCTCACCTGTATGCCATACCAGTGTCTCCACACTCCTTGGTTAAGAGGACAACCAACCCATATGGCCTACAGCGACCTATGCTCGATAGAAGCTGTCGTCCTTATTAACAGCCTATCATTTGGTCGTGAACAGTTTTAAGGACTAATCGATAAATCCTCTCTTTATCGAATCTAAATAGTCCTAAGGATTTCATCATAACAACGGAGTTCATTAGAAGATGAAAGCTTATGATGAAGATGCCAAATATATTTTATTTATTAACAAATCAATTACAATACTTGGTTGCTCAACCGTCAACAGCTTGACGATTGGCTTTTTGGGACACATTTCCCAACAACTCCCACTTGTCCTAAAGCCACTCGGCAAAGTATCTAATACCCATCTTCGACTTATGGTTGTCGAACTCCTTTATTGCCAGGGCTCTAGTGAAGGGGTCGGCTAGGTTCTCCTTTCAGTCGATCTTCTGAAGGTCGACGTCACCTCGATCCACGATCTCTCGGACCAGATGGAAGCAGTGCAAGATGTGCTTCATTCGCTGATGTGCTTTGGGTTCCTTCACCTGAGCTATGGTACCAGTGCTGTCGCAGTAGAGCAGGACTGGACCATCGAAGGAGGATGCTACTCCAAGCTCATTGATGAATTTCCTCAGCCACACAGCTTCCTTCGCGGCATCCGATGCTGCGATGTACTCCGCTTCACAAACAGAGTCCGCCACAGTATGCTGCTTGGAACTCTTCCAGCAGATTGCTCCACCATTCAGAGTAAAGATATAACCCGACACACTCCTGCTGTCATCATGGTCAGATTGGAAGCTGGAGTCTGTGAACCCCACAAGTTTCAGATCTGACTCGCCATAAACCAACCATTGGTCCTTAGTATTTCTCAAATACTTAAGGATGGCTTTAACCACTTTTCAGTGATCTTCTCCAGGATCAGATTGGTATCTACTCACTACTCCTAGTGAGTATGCCACATCTGGTCTTGTACATATCATGGCGTACATGATAGATCCCACGGCTGAAGCATGTGGGACTCTACTCATACGCTCTCTCTCTTCAGGAGTTGTCGGACAATCCTTCTTAGAGAGAGAAATTCCATGGCCTATCGGTAGATAGCCCTTCTTGGAATTTTCCATGCTGAACCTCTTCAGCACAGTGTCTATGTACATGGACTGGGATAACCCAAGCATCCTTTTAGATCTATCCCTATAGATCTTCATCCCTAGGATGTAGGATGCTTCACCCAAGTCCTTCATGGAGAACTGTGATGACAACCAAACTTTTATTTCCTGTAGTGCGGGGATGTCATTCCCGATTAAGAGAATGTCATCCACGTACAAGACAAGGAATACCACAACTGGACCATTTTCCCATTTATAGATGCAGGGCTCTTCTCCATTCTTAATGAAGCCATACGTTTTGATCACCTTATCAAAATGCATGTTCCAACTCCGAGAAGCTTGCTTCAATCCATAAATGGATCTCTGAAGCTTGCACACCTTGGACTCATCTGTGGATGTAAACCCTTCAGGTTGTATCATATACACCTCTTCAGTCAGCTCTGCATTCAGGAAAGCTGTCTTTACATCCATCTGCTAGATCTCATAATCCAGATGGGCAGCTATTGCAAGTATTATCCGAATAGATTTGAGCATTGCCACAGGGGAAAACATCTCGTCATAGTCAATACCATAACGTTGACGATACCCCTTGGCAACCAGACGGGCTTTATAGGTCTCCACCTTTCCGTCTGCGCTCCTTTTCCTTTTGAAGACCCATTTACACCCAATGGGTTTAACCCCTTCAGGTGGGTCAACCAATGTCCATACATCGTTGACCTTCATGGACTCCATTTCGGATTTCATGGCTTCAAGCAATTTCTCGGAATCAGGTCTCTGCATTGCATCCATATAGGTGATCGGATCCTCATTATTCTCATCAAGTTCGATGGGATCACCGTCCCGGATCAAGAAACCGTAGTATCTATCCGGCTGACGCGGTACTCTACCGGATCGCCTTAATGGTGCAGGTATATTGGGCTCCGGATCTGATCTAATCATATCCGACTCAGGTTCAGCTATTGGTGTCGGTCCTTCTACCTGTTGAACTTCATCAAGTTCAACCTTAGAGGCAATGGTTCCTTCACCAAGGAACTCCTTTTCTAAAAAGATTGCCTTAAGGCTGACGAACAACTTTTGTTCATCAGCATGGTAGAAAAAATATCCTTTTGTCTCTTTGGGGTACCCTATGAATGAGCATTTGTCAGACCTAGGTCTAAGTTTGTCTGTGACTAATCGTTTGACATAGGCCGGGCACCCCCAGACCCTAAGGTGTGAAAGTGCTGGCTTATGTCCCGTCCATATCTCATATGGAGTCTTAATTACAGACTTACATGGAATCCTATTTAACAGATAACAGGCCGATTCGAGTGCATATCCCCAGAAGGATATCGGCAAGCTAGCAAAACCCATCATGGATCGGACCATGTCTAACAGAGTCCGATTCCTCCTTTCAAACACACCATTATGCTGTGGTGTTCCTGGAGAAGTCCATTGGGAGAGAATCCCATTCTCTCTTAGATATGTGAGAAACTCACTAGAAAGGTATTCTCCTCCTCGATCAGATCGAAGAGTTTTAATACTCTTCCCAGTTTGTTTTTTTTTACTTCACTTCGGAATCGTTTGAACATTTCAAATGAATCCGACTTATGTTTCATCAGATAGACATATCCATATTGGGATAGGTCATCCGTGAAAGCTATGAAGTAGAAATTTCCACCTCTAGCACTGGTGCTCATGGGCCCGCATACATCAGTATGTACTAGGCCCAAGAGCTCAGTAGCTCTCTCACCTTTTTCAGTAAAAGGTGACTTGGTCATTTTACCAAGAAGACAGAACTCACAGGTTGGAAGTGATTCACAATCACTGACTTTGAGGATTCCCTCTTGAGTCAACCTGTTTATTCTGTTCTTATTTATATGACCTAGCCTCCAATGCCATAAGTAGATATTTGACACACTATCTAATCTAGGGTGCTTGCCAGTAGAATAGACTCTTATCAGGCTTGATCTTTTTGGTCTGGCTCTGCACAGATGTCCCAGCCTGAACTTGCACCTTCTTGACTTTCTTCTTCTTATTCTTCCTTCCTTTCTCAAAGGGTCGAGAACCAGAAGATGAACCTCCCACTGAGTTCACTGAGTTCACCGACTCCTTGAGGAGTTGGTGATCCTTCTCAAAGTTCTGAAGCAACCCCATTAACCCATGGTAGTTTACTTCAGGCTTTGTCATTCTATAATGAGTGAGGAATGGGAGACAAGACTTGGGCAGCGAGTTCAGTATTGCATTTTCCCAAGCTGCTCATGCAAGGGAAAGCCGAGCTTGCTCAATCGTTCCATCAGCTCGATCATGTACAATACATGATCAGTGACAGAGACTCCATCCCATATTTTGGCGTTGAAGATGGCACAACTAGTCTTGTGCCTCTCTACATCATCGGGTGTGCCAAAGGTATCCTCCAACACTTGAAGCATGTCCTTTGGCTGAGTCGTCTCGAATCTGCAACTGAACTCGTCGCTCATGATAGCAGCCAGCATGATACAGCGCATCGTGGTCCGGTCACTGAGCCACTTCTGGTAAGTGTCTCTGACTGTTCCACATGCATTGACAGCTGGCTCCTCAGGTGCAGGATCTAATATCACATATAGGATCCGTTCATGCTCCAGGACTATCTTCAACTTTCGGTACCAGCTACCGAAGTTGGGTCCCACCAACTTATCATTGTCCAATAATGATCGGAGCGATAGGGAAGTGGCCATATTTGCACAAAAGAGAACCATAACCTAATTAGTAATTGATTCATTAAACCTAAAGATTTGGACTTTAATCAAAAGGTTTCTCCCACTATTTTATTCGAATTGGTAGCCTCTACCTCCAATTCGAGGAATTAACCTAATTCCTTAGTGGGTACTAGAATCCACTTAGACTGCACACAAGCCCAACTTTGGTTGGCCAACCCATGTACATCTAAGGGTAGGTTCATAACCAATTGTTTCTCTAAACAATTTCTAGTAATTTTAATTTTGCCCCAGAAACCTAATCAGTAGGCTTTGGCCTCCACTGTAAGGATCCAGTTAGGTCCAACCATTAACATGATCATACTTGATGTATCTAACCAATGAATGATTAAGCCCAACTTTGGTTGGCTCACCTAACCACCATTAGAGAGACACTTCCAAGTCATCATATGATGAGTGATAATTCCATTAGTCAACAAGCACCAGGCCTTTGGGTCTGCAATGATTATTGAGTTCATGGACTCATTATCAAACACCTTAATGGGAGGCTATGACTCAGTTATCTCCATAACTTTATCATTTTAAGGACCTAATAATTTTAGAGGATTTAAATAATATAGAGGATGAGGTCAGATGAACCAGCTTATCATGATCCTCCCACTGGCTTCATCAAGTCAGCTTAAGGGAGACCATTAAAAGGGCTGGTCTAGGAGCACCTAAATCAGTCACACTGATTTACCTAGTTGACATGGGTCAGCTCGAATAGTCAAGTGATCCGATCAAAACATAATTTTACCAAGAGGCCAGGTAAGTTCGATCAGTGGGAGGGTCTGCCAAAGCTTGCCTTAGACACCATCAGAAATGGCCAGGTAAGCGGGCTCCCAATTAAAAACCACCGATCTGGTTTACCTTAGACACCAACTGGTTTAATTAGTTTCGATTAGATCAAACTAACAGTTCGTGCTAGACCGCTTAGCCAAGAATCAAGTCCATTTGGTTCTCGTTAAAGACATGGACTTGACCAACTACAACTATTGTAATTGATCTAGAGAATCCTTGACCTAATCTAAGACAACAATTGATTAGATTTAGTCAATTCTCTAATTAAGTCCATCTTTAATCTAACCATAGGTCTAACCCAATTAATGGACCTAATTTCCACTAACCCGTTAACCCAATGTGTTATGATTTGTGTCTTAGGTTCTTCAATTCACAATCCTAGAACCTAATCAAACAACTTCTTAATTCTTAATTAAGTTTTGGGCTGAGGGTTGGGTTCGGCTTTTCAAAAAATAATTTTCATATTTGTAAAATAATTTTACAATATGATTCTACCAATCATATTGCATGTTTGATTCATAATCAAGATGCAAGTGAAATAAACATGAAACTACTTTAGATCTAATCTAAACAGGTTCATGTAATTGAAACAATTTCAACTTTAAATAATTTCTTTGCATAAAAATTATTAACAAAGATATTTTATTTCAGATTTAAATATCTTTTAAATCTAATAAATCATAAATTTAATCTAGATCATATCTAATAAATTTATGATTAAAGATAGATCTACACAAACTAGGACAACCTTTGCACTGTAAGGGGTAAACCTTACAGCAGGACAACCTTGCAGTTTGTGATTGATCTAAAATTTTAATTTCAGATTTAATAATCAGATTATAAATTAGATCTAATCTAAAAAATAATCTAAGCATGTATAAATAATCATGTAATAAAGAACCTGGCTCTGATACCAATTTAAGGAACCAGATCTAGGGTTTCAGGGTTAGATCTTGAAAAAGAGGGTTAGATCTTGAAACTTTTTCAAGATCATACAGCGGAAGACTAAAATAAATCAAAATTTATTTTCTAAGATCAAAAAATCCCTAGATCTAAGATCCTATTACATGATTATTACATGGTATTAAATCAGAAATTAAAATATATAAATATAGCATGAACTACATGTTGATCATATCAACATGTTTTTATACTACATCTAATGTATGTATTAAATAATAGATCAGATCTATTACCTTGCAAGTTAGATGTTCTAACCTTTTTGATCTGGGCTTGAGGATGATGTTGCAAGCCGCACACGCGTCCGGCCTCTAGGAGTCATCCACACGAGCCCACGAATCTCGATCAGAAGTCCTGCTTCAGGAAATCAGCACAGTATGCTAGTACTGCGCTGATCCTTCTTTGATGGTTGATCAGGTGCCTCCTTCTTCTTGATTTGGACTCTTCCAAAGATGGAAAGTAGAAGGAGGAGTTTCAGATCTGAGACACTCTCAGGAAACTCAAGATGGAAGGAGGAAAGAGATGAAAATAAAAACCCTAGAAGAAGACCCTCTTCTTCTTCACGTTTTTCTCTCTAAACGCCCAAACTTGCATCTTTTATATCTCCACGACCCAAAGGTATTTCTCTCTGATTTTTGGATGGCAGAAAGACCTCTCAAATATCTATCTCTCCTTTAAATTTCACGAAGAAACTCATCTTATATAGAGAGATATGATAGAGTCCTTGTCTAGGTCAAACACCTAGTCAAGGCTTATCCAAACATGGCAAGTAAAGGGACGCCCAACTCTTGAGCACCTCCTTCATATTTTCGTGGATGGATCAATAGAAAAGGGTGCACAATATAAACCCTAAAAGCTACGAAAATTCCAAAAAAAATTTGGATAAATTCGATGCAAAATTGAAAGAGTTTTGGATTTCTAAGACTCTATCTCATAGAATTCGAAATCCAAACTTATTCCTTTTAGATTTGATCCAAATCACCTTCCATGTAAGAAAGAAGAGAGGAGACCTTTTGTGAACGTGGGACAGATCTGGGAGAGGGCTTTTGTCACACAAAATAAGTGGAGATTGGCGTTGAATAAGAGAGAGGGCGTGAAGAAGGCTTATGTGGCGCAAGGTGGAATCCTAGTCCTACTAGGATTCTGTCTCATAACTTGTTTTAATTTGGTTTCCCAAACCAAATCAAATCAAAATTAGATCAACCCAATTAAAATAGGTCTTAACCCAATTAAGAACCTAATTTAATCAGATTAAATTATATTTAAATCTGATTTAATTTTCTAATCAAATTAGAAATTAGATTGACCCAAGTCCTAGTTGAACTAGGACTAGTTTTTCCTTGCACTTGGCTTATCCAATAAACCAATTGGACTTGATCCAATCAAGCCCAAACTAAATCTAATTAAATCATATTTAATTAGACTTAATCTCAGCCCATTGGCTTAATCAAATTAAGCCAATTAGAAATCGAATTACTAATCGATCCTCCTACAACACTTGCACTGGGTTAAATGTCAATCGTATTGATCATTTAACCCTAGAACGATTCTTAATCGTTGATCAACCATCCGATCGGATCATGAACTCTAATGTGTGTGACCTCATAGGTCCGAACCTAAGCCGGTAGCATAGAAATAAATTCCTATACCAATCGAAGTGACCATCTAGCAATGGTACCCGACGTCCGGATAGGTCGAATGTGTAGAACAACATCCTTAGAACCCATGCGGATATAGTTTTCATATAATTCATCCCCTTGACCAAAATGATCATAGGACACCCCAGAGCTCAACTGTCAACTCTGATCAGGTTGTCCACATTGTATTTCAAAATATCAAATCCATCTGATGGATTACCCTGGCCAAGGTTTTGCTAAATTGAAATACAGCGACTCATTCTTCTCCAACTCTTGGAGTGGTCAATCCCATCTCGATCACACTCTGACTTCGCAAGTACTTGACTGTGCCCAGAAGCCTTCCGTCCCTGAATTAGAAATTCAGTTAGTCCAGTACCAAAGCACAGTGAGTTGCTTGCAAGTCACTGAGGTGATCTCAAGTCTAAGGGACACTTATACCTATATCCCATCAGAGACATTCTCGACAGCAGAATGCTCTGGAGTTGGTCACGTTCAATGACGATGTACCCTTACATCTCACCTGTATGCCATACCAGTGTCTCCACACTCCTTGGTTAAGAGGACAACCAACCCATATGGCCTACAGCGACCTATGCTCGATAGAAGCTGTCGTCCTTATTAACAGCCTATCATTTGGTCGTGAACAGTTTTAAGGACTAATCGATAAATCCTCTCTTTATCGAATCTAAATAGTCCTAAGGATTTCATCATAACAACGGAGTTCATTAGAAGATGAAAGCTTATGATGAAGATGCCAAATATATTTTATTTATTAACAAATCAATTACAATACTTGGTTGCTCAACCGTCAACAGCTTGACGATTGGCTTTTTGGGACACATTTCCCAACAGTATCTTGAGTCTACGATATGGAGACACCAGAATGAGAGTACAGATATTTGTTGAGAATGAGAGTACTGAGCGTGACCCCCTCGTGCAGTCATAATGAAGTCTACCTTCTCGTCGATGACTAGCTCGATGCTGCAGTTGTGAGTCTAGTTCTTTGACTTAAGGTACATCGACAGTTCACCTTGAGTGTGTTATAGTTTGACTACACCAAAACTCGATCTCCTAGCCATTCGAAACCCTGAGGTGTATGTTGGCTGTAGCATATTCATTGTAGGAACCAGATTGCACCAAGATGGGATCTATCAATCTCGGTAGATAAGAGGAGTAGTCCTATGATGATCGAAAGATTGAGTCCTTAAGCCCATGGCCATGGCAGAGTGAAATAATGAAAAAGAGTTTTCATTATGGTTTCACATCGGACTTGGATCGATCGATTGATTCATACGACTGATGTTGGGTTTGACGAGTTTGCCTTAATCCTAATTCAGTCGGAACTCATGATAGAGGAACTCAATCACACAGGTAGCTGCACCGAGAGGTTCATCTTCATTTCTGATAGATTGCCACCATATACTGCTAGGTGTCACTGATGGATTTTGGGAGTAATTAGAATGATCTTAATGATCGATCATTCTAATTGTCTAAATCAGAAGAGTTCTGATCCATCGAAAGAAATTTTGATGATATCGATGATGAGATCATGACATGTCTCATTACCATACGAAAATGAACCTAACTGGATCACACAAACAAGAGTTAAAATTTGGATGTCATCAATTGAGCTAGCCCAGTTCAATTGATTTGGATTAGATCCAATTAGGTTCAAGGAAATTATGCTAGCACACGATTGAGCCTAACTTTCTCCTCATGTAATCTTTTCTATCTCGACTGAGCCAAATATGATTTGACTCACCCAGAGAACCTTGAGAGGGTTTCTCACAATCTGGCTGGAGTCAGTCCAGCTCAGAAAGGATTTGTCTTAATTCATGAGATGAATTTAAGACAACACCTGCTAATTCCTGTCACTTGCCATTTCCATTTTAGGACATTGGTCAAACATTGACCCATGGACCTTGGATTGAAGGCCACATGGCAAGAGGTCATTGGAGATTTTTGTGGAGTGTCCACCTGCTATATTGGGCCTCAAAGTGGGTGCCATAGTCAGATTGGGCGTGTGCCCCAAGTGGATAAGGATAGAGTCCCATGAGATGAGGACTCTGATCGCTTGATCAACTTAGACTGTGGGGCGCCAATCTCACTGTGCTTATCCAGTGTTGGTGCCAACAGTAAGAGAGATTGTGGGAATTTTTATCTAATATGATCAGATGACATCACTCCATCAATCAAATTTTTTTCAAAATTAATTAAAATTTTTTGATTGGTCGAATGATGTGGCACTGCATGGTGCAGTAGGGTCTATTTAAACCCTGTCTGTGCCTAGGCGGTAGAGACTCTACTAAATAACCAGCAAAAGCCTAAATCTTCTCCACTTCTCCATACCCTCTCTGCTCCTCTTCCTCTCCTCTTCACGTTCAAGAAGTTGGGCATCCATCTGGTGCTTATCCAAGGCGTGGTGGCTTCTTGATTAGAAGACTGCAGAGATTTATCGAGAAGCTGCTGCTCCAGCTTCAGAAGATCTTTTGAAGATCTTTCAGATCAGATCTAGATCTAATTTTTAGAGTAAATATTCATGAGGAGAAGACAATCCAGATCTTGCTTGAGTGGATACCGATAGAGGCCAGACGACTGTGTGGCTATTTTATAACCTCGGGCATTGCTGCGATCATCTACAGGGTAATCTAGTTACCCTAGAGGTATTTCTCTATTCCTCATGATTTTAGATTTAATTTTAGATTTAATATCAGATAATAAAAATTAGATCTAATAGATCTTAGATCTGAAATATTGTAGGATAATATTTTTTTGAAATATTCCACCGCAGATCTCATTAGATCTGAAAGATCCTACAAGGAAAAAGTCAGTTTTTCCTTCAAACATATCATGTCATAGATCTTTGAGTAGGTTGATTTAATGATTACATCATATACATATTAGATTAAGTTGATTAATCTAGTTGTCTTTCACTATAATTTTTTCAAAAAAGTTTCAAAATACATGCATGAAATCGCCTACGCATTCCAATAAATACTACTATCAAGGTATAGGATACCGATAGTATAAGTGATGTTTGCAAATAGTTTTAAAAGACTTCAAGATAGTAGAAGATTTGAAAATGATAAGAGACTCTTAAATGTAAGAGATAGAAGTCTATTCCAGACTTAACATTAGGAATCATCAAACTTATTTTCAACCATAAATATGTTATTTTAAGTGATTATCACTATTGTCCAATCTTATTGATAGTATCAATAAGTACGATTATTGTAATATCATTATGAATGATACTACAATAATGAGTGAATAATTAAAAATAATATAAATTCAGTATCATAGTCTGTTAGTGTAATGTACACGTCTGACTAGCACCCTATATTAGATAATGTCATTGAAGTCTGCCTTTGATATTGTTGACTTAGTCACTTTTTATTGAAAAGGATGAATGAGCCAGCGATATTCTGAGTTTGGTACATATTGATATATTTGCACTCAAGATCATAAGTGCTAGAAGAGGGCTTTACTACTTCATTAAAATCTCTGACAATCTATCTTGACATAGGTGCATCTTGCTTATAAAGCATAAATTTGAATCGGTTGAAGGATTCAAATGATTCTATAATGAGATAGAAAAACAAACTACAAAGAGTATTAGAATTCATCGATTTGACTGATGAAGTGAATACCTTTACAGTAAGTTTTGATATATCTAGAAGAAAATTAGATTCTCTCTCAATAGACCTTTCTTGAGATATCACTATTTAAAAAGGATGTCTAAATGGAGAAATTGAACCTTATTAGATATGGTTCGGTCCATTGTGGGGTTTATTGGTCTGTCTGAGGTTATATTTTAGAGACTACTTGATATGTGCTCGAGAATATTCTGAGCAAATTGATCACCAAAACTCCATATGAGATATGGATCTGGTTAATTCGATGCTCTCTTACCTCAGGATTTGGGGTATCGAACATATGTGAAAAGTTCACAAACTGACTAGCTTGGATCTTGATCTAATCAATATTATATTAAAAATATTTCTTCTACGTTCTTAATAGATATGAGATGTTCATGTATCTTAAGGCATTGGTGAAGAAACTGATGCTGTTAAGACCAAAGCTTGGTGAAGCTTGATAGGTAGAAGAACTGACTCTGACACAAACCAATAGAACTGAAGTTGATTAGATCAATTTTAGAGCTTGATATAAAGGCATCCTTCAGTAGATATGGTAGAGTACTGTATGACCCGAATAGATACTTCAGTTTCTAGATTCGAGATGGGGATTTGATCTCCCATACGGATGCTATATAGGGATCTAACTTTGATAAGTGGCTTGGAGTCATTAAATCTAAAATGAAGTCCATGAAGATCGATGATATATGGACATTCATTGATTCACTTGAAAGGGTAAGACCCATAGGGTGTAAGTGGATTTAAAATGGATAAAAGGCACAGATGGAAAGGTGTAGACATATTAATTCTATCCGATTGCCAAAGGATTTCATCAAAGTTATAGTATTAACTATGACAAGATGGTTTTCTTATGACAATCTTCAAGTCCATTCGGATTGAATCAAGCTTCTCAGAGTTGGAATATATGTTTTGAACATATGACTTTGTTGAGAATGAAGTAGAATCCTGTATGTACAAATGAGCTAATAGTTCTGTAAAAGTATTCTTTGTGTTATTTGGATAAAATTCTCTTAATCAAGAATGACATCCTTATATTACAGGGAATAAAAGCTTGATTGTCATTTCTGTTCTCTATAAAGATTTGGATGGTTGTTTGAACCATCCTTAAATATTTATAAAATACAAAGGATCAGTGGCTCGTTTATGGAGAGTCTAACTTAAAATCTATAAAATATTGATTTCAATTTATAGTTAGATAGAAATGACAAACTAGTATCAGGTTATATTTTTATCCAAGGAGGAGCGACATATTGGAAAGGTTCCATACAATAGTCAGTATTTTATTTGCAACACAAAGTTCTTTACGGTATTTGATGCTAGTAAAGAAGTTGTTTGGTTATAGAAGTTCATCAACGAGTATGGAGTGGCATCCTTCATTGATGGTCCAGTCTTTCTATATTGACAGAAGTACTAGAGCCATAGCTCAAGCTGAAGAATTGATGTTCTATCTAAGAACCAAATACTTTCTGCATTGCAATCAACTTGCTTGATCAGATCGAAATAAAGTCGACCTTAGGAAGATCGATCGAAAGGAGAACTTGACCGACCCATTGACTAGAGTAATCAAATTTAAAGAGTTCAATAATCTAAAATAGAAGATGGATATTTGAACCGATTTGATTGACTTTAGTCTAAGTGAGAGTTGTTGAAAAATGTATCCTAAAGCTAATCATCTAGGTTGTAGATGATTGTGCTCCACACAAGTATATGAATTATAAAATGATAAATATTATCTGGCAGATTCATCATAAGAAATATATCTTCCAAAATAGAACTCATATGTTATGATGAAGTTCTTTGAGCTACTTCCAAAATGATCAAGGAAGATTTATTATGTAGTTTTTAAATCCTGGTCGTGACTAAATGATACTATTGATACGAAGATGATAATTGTATCGAATGTAGGTCATTGTATGCCATATTGGTTGGTTGTCCTCTTGACCAAGGTATGTGCTGACACAGATATGGCATATGAGTGATTTGTAGGAGTATATTTCACTGAGCGTGACCACTTCTGGAGAATTTTGCTGTCAATGGTTGCTTTGATAGGATATGGGTATATGTGTCCCTCCGACCTGAGACTATCTTGGTGACTTACAAGTAATTCACTATGCTTTGGTGCCGGACTATCCAAATTTCTAATTCGATGATGAAAGATTTTTGGATACAGTTAAGTACTTATGAAGTCTGAGTGTGAGTCAAGATGGGATTGATTGCTCCAAGTAAAATTAGACATGATGCATCACTTTATTTCAATTTGTAAAACTTTGACCAAAGTAGTCCTAGTGAGGAGTCATAGGATTTTTAAGGTTAAGACATAATGTGGACCACTCTTCATGGGTTGACAGTTTAACCCTTAGTCATCCTTTAGCATCAAGTGTCAAAGGGATGAATTATATGGTAACTATATCTACATGGGTTCTAGAATGCTACTGGACATATATTCGGCCTATCTAGATGTTGAATCTCATTGCTAGATGGTTACATCGATTAGCATAAAAATTATTCTTGTGCTATCGGCTTAGGTTTAAATCTATGGGGTCATACACGTAGAAATATCTATCTAATCAAATGGCTGATCAATGATTATGAATCATTGAAAGATTTAATTATCAATTTGATTAATGATTAATTCTATGCAAAGATTGTAATAAATTATTTACTAATAGTTGGTAAATTAAAAAAATAATTAATTAATAATATGATTATTAATTAGCTCAATTTGATTGAGCAATGGAGATTGGATTAGATCTAATTGAATTGGATTCAATTAGATTGGCTGTGGATTGATTGGATGCATCCTTATTGAATAACAGAGCTTTTTCCAATTGATCTCAGGGATACAAATCAAATTTTAAATTGAATATAATTTAATTAGTTTTATATAGTTTTGGATTGGATCTAATCTTATTGGATAATAGGCTTGATTGGATCAAGCCCTATTATTAAATAGCTTCCCTGATATCCATCAAGAAACAATCTCTTAATCAATGGGGTTTTCATCTAACTAATTTTCAATTGGATTGGGGCCTAATTGATTTCATAATTGGGCTAGGACCCAATTAATTAGTTTATTATAACTAATTTTTAAATTAGTTAGGATTGAGTCCAAGGGTTAGTTAGAGTTAGAACAAGATCTTGAGTCCTATTTGGAATTGGACTTAACCAACTTAAAACCTAAACTCCATGTGATATAAATCTCCATGCCCCACCTCTTAAGATGAAGAATAGCTCATGCCCAAGAAGGAGCTGTGCCCCCTCTCTTCTCTTGCATGAAAGAAAGAGGCATCCCTCTTTCTTGTTGCCCAAAAAGAAAAAGAAGGTGAGGGGCGTCCAAGAGTTGGATGCCCCACAACCCCATATGCAAAGCCCCTCTTCTCCTCCCTTCTTGAAAAATTTTTTGAAAGATTTTACTACCAGTTTTGGACATCAAAGAGGGCTTCTCTTGCTAATTTTACAGAAAAAAATTGGAGAAGAAAAATTCTTCCCAAAGAGAGAAAGAGAAAGAAGAAGAAGGGTCTTCTTTCTTGTGCACAGCCTTGGAGAAGGAGGAGTTCTTCTCACAATTTTTTTTTCTATTTTTTTTAGGATAAAAATTAAATTAGATCTAATTTTTAATATAGAAATTAAAAAAAAATATTAAAAAAATTTGATTGAGTGTTTGGGGCTTCCTAGAATTCTAGAGTATGGAGAAAAAGGGAGAAGAAGAGAGAAGAACGATTTTTCTCTTGGGTCTCTCTTTTAGATTTTTTTGGGACTCAAAAATCTATATAATTTTTAATATGAGAAATAAGATTAGATCTAATTTTCATCACAAAAAAAAAGAGAAGAAAAGTTCTTCTCAAAGGTGTGAAAGGAAGAGAGTGAAGGAAAAAACAACCTTTTTCCTTCGTAGGATCTTCCAGATTTCATCAAATCTGGGGTAGAATAATTTAAAAATTTTATCCTATACTATTTTAGATCTAATATCTGTTAGATCTAATTTTTTTATTTGATGTTTAAAATTTAAAATTAAATCTAAAAGTATGAGAAGTATAGACATACCTCAAGGGTAATCTGATTACCCTATAGATGATCTCAGCACAGTCCGAGGTTCTGATGTAGCCATGCAAGCGCCTAGCCTCTATCGATATCCACTCAGGTAGGATCTAGAAAATCTTCTCTTCATAAATCTATACTCTAAAAATCAGATCTCTATCTGATTTGAAAGTACTTCAGAACTCCTTCTGAAGTTGGAGCAGCAGCCGGTCGAAGATGTCCTGCAGCCTTCCTATTCCAGGCATCACCATGCCTTTTTCTTGCACCAAATGAACGTCCAACTCCTTGGATGTGAAGAGGGGAGATAGGAGAGTAGGGAGGATATAGAGAAGAAGGGAGGGGGTGGTAGCTATTGGGTTTGGTGCATAAAACAACTTCAGCCTCTAAATCCTAGGCGCAGAAGGGTTTATATAGACCCTGTATGCTACGCAGTGCCACATCATTCAACCAATCGAAAAATTCCAATAAATTTTGAAAAAAATTTGATTGGTTGCTTGATATCATCTGATCACATCAGATAAGAACCCAAGCCTCTATCTCAAAGTTGGCACCAACACTGGATAAGGACAAAGAGAGGTTGGCGCCAAAGAGTCCAATCTTATCAAGACTCTCCAACCTTATCCACTTGGGGCACCCACTTAATCCAATTGGGCTCGCACCATAATCTGATTATAGTGCCCAATTTGATGTGGTTTGGCTCCACAAAAATCTTCCAATAAGCTCTTGCCAAGTGGCCTTCAATTTAAGACCCATATGTCAACTTTTGACAAATATCCTAAAATGAAATTGGCAGGTGACAGGAATTAGCAGGTGCTTGTCTTAAATTCATCTCATCAATTAAGTTAAGCCTTTTCTAAGCTGGACAAGCTTCATTTAGACTGAGAGAAACCTTCTCTAGGTTCTCTGGATGAGACAAATCACATTTGGCTCAGTAGAGACAGAAAAGATTACACGAGGAGAAAGTTAGGCTCAATCGTGTGCTAGCACGATTTCTTTGAACCTAATTCGATCTTATCCAAATCAATTGGGCTAACCCAATTGATGACATCCAGATCCTAACCCTTGTTAGTGTGATCCAGTTAGATTCAATTCTATATGATAGTGAGACATGTCGTGATCTCATCATCGACATCATCGAAACTCCTTTCAATGGATCAGAACTCTTCTGATTCAGACAATTAGAATGATCGATCATCAATATCATTCTAATTGCTCCCAAAATCTATCAATGACACCTAGCAGTATATGGTGGCAACCCATCAGAACTGAAGATGAACCTCTCGGTGTAGCTACCTGTGTGATTGAGTTTCTCTATCATGAGTCTCGACTGAATTAGGGTTAAGGTGAACTCATCAAAACCAACATCAGTCATATGAATCAATCGATCGATCCGAGTCTGATGTGAAACCCTAATAGAAAATTCTTTTCCATTATTTCACTCTACCATGGCCATGGGCTTAAGGACTCGATCTTTCGATCACCACAGGACTACTCCTCTCTTCTACTGAGGTTGATAGATCCCATCTTGGTGCGACCTAGTTCCTACAATGAATATGCTACAGCCAACATACACCTCAAGGTTCTGAATGGCTAGGAGACCGAGTTATATGTTGGGTGGATGTCTGGCCAGGACACCACCTACCAAGATCTTTTCAGTACCATGCGATGCAGCAGGAAGAAAGAAGAAGCAAAACAAAAAGAAAAACAATCAAAATATATGGATCAGCCACAAAAGGGCTCGCCTCCACGGGGCATGCAAACTTCACTATGAAAAAGAAAATTTTACAAGAGGAGACCTCACCCTCAACCCTTGTACACCCAATTCTCTCTCACAAGAAGATTCCCTCATAAAAGCTCTCTCTCTCTTGGAAGACCCCCTGAACCCCTGAAGTGCCTAGCGACCGCTGTCTAGGAGCTTCCTGCTCCTTCTCTCTCAGCTCTTTCACCTCTCTCTCTCTTCTCGAGTTCCGTATGGCTTGTACGGTGCGAAAAATCGATCCACCTCCTTACTGTTTGTCCACAGGCCCTTTTAAAGGGTTAAAACCTAATTAGATTAGGTTTAAGAGTCCTTAATCAACCCAAATCAGGTTCTGAACCGTTGAATCAAAAAACAGATCAACCCATGCCCTTCGATCATGATCGGTCCACGAAATAGTACCATGGACCATGCGAAATGCATGAAAAATGCCCGCACTTCCACAGACCCAGTCGTGGACCGCCCGATCCATGGTGGACCGGGGCAAAGGGCCAGCAGGCCGCTGGGCCAGGGCCGACCCGCCCATGTGGGCCTGGGCCGTGCCCATGCGCGGGCCTGTGCGCGGACTGGGCCACGCGCTCGCCTTGGCCGTGCGCCCGGTTGGGCCACCCAACCGTGTGGGTCGCGCATCCCGCGCTCCTGGGTCACGCATCCTGGGCGCCGCCGCCTGCGGCCGCACCGCTGCCGCCCACCGTCGGTCATCGATGGTCCTCCACCACCTCGAATCTCATGCCGACTTCAAAAGCTCGTATCTCCTCCATCCGAGCTCCGTTTCAGGTGATCTTGATCTTGTTGGACTCCATTTTTCACTGCGAACCTCGCTGTGGGCTCAATGTAGGCTGAATCTTGAGGTGTCAAATCCTAACAATCTCCACCTCAACTCGATATTCGACCTCCTCCAAACTTCGAGAGCTTCTGGATCTCCTCGCCCCCATGCCCTGGGGCAATCGCCTGCTGATCATGGTTGGGTAAACATGGGAGTTGAGCCAGGCTGCTTGATCTCATCTCCGTCGTATGCTGTGCTCCTCCTGACCTGAGACCTGCTCGGGGCATCGTCCTGCGGCAATAAGAATCTCACCTTGCAACGTCGCCTCTCATCCTCTCGAGCCTCCTGTCTCGTGCTTGATCCGCCTCTTGGAGCGCCACCTCGCTCTGGGCTCCACCTGGCTCCCGAAGCTCCACCTCGCACTGGGCTCCCTACCAAGTAATAATGTCCTCTGCTCTCCTTCTTCCCCTCCAGCATAATCCTATCGCTGCGTAGCACCCTCAGAATTTTTCCACCAGCTACCATCCTATAGCCTCTCGAATCCAGTCTACTAAGTGAGATAAAATTCTGCCTGAAATCGGGTACGTATCAAACCTTCCCCAATCTCCTCACTGCACCATCATGTGTCCTCCAGCTGAGCGTCCCAATGCCTCTGATCGCACAGCTCGATCCATCTGACAGATATACAGTGCCCTCACTGTTCTCCAGGGAGTCAAACTGCTCCTCTCTACAACATACATGATAGGGGCATGCAGAATCTAATATCCACTGCTGGGAAGAAGTAGATACCTCGTCAGATATCTCCAGGACATCTCCATCTGAATCGCTGCCGACCATCGCTATAGTAGCCACCGTCCGATTTTTGAGTTGAGGGCAATCTCTGGCTAGATGCCCCAACTCCTCACACCGGTAACACCTGGTTTTGCTCAAGTCCCTCCTAGACTTTGACTGCCCTCGTTGCGATCTCCTGTCGCTCCATCTACCACCTCGTGCTCCTTCAGAAGCCACCAAAGCTGAGCTACCGCCACCTGAGCTCAAAGCTGGGTTCTCCCTCCTGAGAACCTCGTTCTGGAGTATCGCCGCGGTGACCTCGTCCATCTTGATAGTGCTCTTCCCCACTAGAAGAGCAATCATT
Source organism: Elaeis guineensis (assembly GCF_000442705.2). Lineage (NCBI taxonomy): Eukaryota > Viridiplantae > Streptophyta > Magnoliopsida > Arecales > Arecaceae > Elaeis > Elaeis guineensis. The sequence goes on along the minus strand of NC_025998.2, from coordinate 58,875,047 downwards.
AAGGACTCGTACGAAGGGTGAAGCGACGCCAGCAAAACCAGCACCCTGGTCTTCTCCTCAACATTCTCACCAACGCTGAGGAGGTCGGTGAGGATCTTTTGGAAGTGACTTAGATGCTCCTGCACGCTCTATCCCTCAGTCATCCACAGTTGGTAAAATTATCTCTAGAGAAAAAGTGTGTTGGTGAGAGACTTCTCCATGTACAACTCCTCAAGCTTCGACCATAGTACCGTCGGAGAAGTCTCGCTCAGCACATGGATCACCACCTCATCCGCCAGGTACATGCGGATGGTACTCACCGTCTGCATCTATAGCTGTTTCCAATCCCTCACCTCCATGGTGGTCGGCTTCTCATCGCACAAGAGAGCATCGATCAACCCCTGTTGGATGAGCACGTCCTTCACCCTTGCCTGCCATAAGGAGAAATTGCTCTTACCATCGAACCTGTTGATCTCCATCTTGATTGTTCATGTCTTCTCCATCTTCAATCTTGCTCACCACCGCTGCAATCTGCATCCTTGTACCATCTTGCTCTGATACCACTTGTTGGATGGATGTCTGGCCAGGACACCACCTTCCAAGATCTTTTTAGTACCATGCGATGCAGCAGGAAGAAAGAAGAAGCAAAACAAAAAGAAAAATAATCAAAATACATGGATCAGCCACAAAAAGGCTCGCCTCCATGGGGCACGCAAACTTTACTATGAAAAAGAAAATTTTACAAGAGGAGACCTCACCCTCAACCCTTGTATAGCTAATTCTCTCTCACTAGAAGTTCCCCTCACAAAAGCTCTCTCTCTCTCTTGGAAGACCCCCTGAACCCCTGAAGTGCCTGGCAACCACTATCCAGGAGCCTCCTGCTCCTTCTCTTTCAGTGCTTTCGCCTCTATCTCTCCTCTCGGGTTTCGTACGGCGTGAAAACCCGAACCACTCCTTTACTGTTCGTCCACAGGCCCTTTTAAAGGGTTAAAACCTAATTAGATTAGGTTTAAGAGTTCTTAATCAACCCAAATCAGGTTCTGAACCGTCGGATCAAAAAATAGATCAACCCACGCCCTCCGATCGTGATCGGTCCATGAAATAGTATCGTGGACCGTGCAAAATGCATGGAAAATGCCCACGCGGTCCACAGGCCCAGCCGTGGACCGCCCGATCCACAGTGGACCGGGGCAAAGGGCCAGCAGGCTGCTGGGCCTGGGCCGGCCCGCCCACGCGGGCCTGGGCCGCTCCCGCGCGCGGGCTTGCGTGCGTATTGGGCCGTGCGTCCGGCTGGGCTGCCCGCCCGCATGGGTTGCGCGTCCCGCACACCTGGGTCGCGCATCTCGCACGCCGCCGCTTGCGGCCGCACCGCTGCCGCCCGCCGTCGGTCACCGGTGGTCCTCCGTCGCCTCGAATCTCATACCGAGTTCAAAAGCTCGTATCTCCTCCATCCAAGCTCCATTTCAGGTGATCTTGGTCTCATTGGACTCCATTTTTCACCGTGAACCTCACTGTGGGCTCAATGTGGGCTGAATCTCGAGGTATCAAATTCTAACATTATGATGTAGTCAAACTATAACACACTCAAGGTGAACTGTCGATGCACCTCAGATCAAAGAACTAGATACACAACTGCAGCATCGACCTAGTCATCGATGAGAAGGTAGACTTCCTTATGACTACTTGATATGGTCATGCTCAGTACTCTCATTCTCAACGAATACCTGTACTCTCACTTCGGTGTCTCCACATCGTAGACTCAAGACACATCTACCCTAAGGAAGCGATCGTACACCAACCTTCCAAATCAATCACCATCCTCGTGATGATCCTATGGTCAGGAGCTGTTTATGAGTTAGTTATGTAAATTCATACCTTAAATTTTCAACTCTTGAAAATATGAATTGACATTCCTACTAACTCAAAAGATGTATCACAAACACAATGTACACAATGTAATAGAAGAATAACTCATTTATTGATTTATAGTCAAAATTATAAATTTGCCCTTAGATTTGTACAGGAATGTGTCAGCCAATCTGGCATCTAGGGCACACATCTAACAAACTCTCACTTGACCTAATGCCAATTGGATACATATCTAAGTCTCATCTTCTAAAGATGGGCTTTGATCTTTTGCTGGCCCAATGGCTTAGTCAGCGGGTCTGCCACATTGTCTGTGGAGTCGACTCTGTTGACCTCGACATAATCTTTTTTGAGATAATCACGGATCAGATGGAATCGTCACTCGATGTGCTTGGACTTCTGGTGAGACCTTGGCTCCTTAGCTAGGGCTATGGCATCGTTATTGTCGCAGTAAAGAGGGATGGCATCCGATGACATCACTCCAAGCTCTGCGGCAAACTTCTTGTACCAAAATACCTCCTTCGCAGCTTCCGATGCAGCAATATACTCTACCTCCATGGTGGAATCAGCAATCACCGTCTGCTTGGAACTCTTCCAGCTAACTGCACCACCATTGTAAATGAACAAACTTTCAGATGTCGACTTTCGATTATCTATATCAGACATAAAGTCTGAGTTTGTAAATCCCTGAATCTGGAGTTCTCCATTCCCAAAGACTAGAAACATATCTTTAATCCTTCTCAAGTACTTAAGGGTACATTTCACAGAAGTCCATGCTCTTCGTCTGGATTTGACTGATATTTGCTTGTGACACTCACAGCATGGACTATATCAGGTCGTGTACATAGCATGGCATACATGAGGCTTCCTATTGCCGAAGCATAAGGGATCTTGCTCATGCGTTCAATCTCCTCAGGTGTGCTAGGGCACATCTTCTTGGAGAGATGAATGCCATGTCTAAAGGTACTAAACTTCTTTTGGAGTTTTTCATGCTAAACCTTTTTAGCACCTCCTCTATGTACATCTTCTGTGAAAGTCCGAGCATCCTATTTGGCCTATCTCTATAGACCTTAATACCCAGTATAAATGATGCCTCTCCTAGATCTTTCACAGAGAACTATTTAGACAACCATACTTTGACTGAGGTCAACATGGAAATGTCATTCCTAATTAGGAGGATGTCATCTACGTACAATACGAGGAAGACAACCGCACTCCCACTGACCTTTTTGAACACACATGATTCCTCCTCGTTCTTGATGAAACCAAATATTTTGATCACATCATTGAAATGAGTATTCTAGCTCCGAGATGCTTGCTTAAGTCCATAAATGGACCTTTGCAGCTTGCAGACCTTGTGATCATCATCACTGGATGTAAAATCAAGTGGCTGTTCCATGTAGACATCTTCCTCAAGATGTCCATTTAAGAATACTATTTTCACATTCATCTACCATATTTCATAATCAAAATAGGCTGCAACAGCAAGCAATATGCAGATGGATTTTAGCATGACTACGGGTGAGAAGATATCCTGATAGTCAATGCCTTCGCGCTGACTATATCCTTTTGCTACGAGCCCAGCCTTGAATGTCTCCACATTCCCATCTGCACCTATCTTTCTCTTGAAGATCCATTTACACCCAATAGGTACAATACCTTTAGGTGGATCTACCAAGGTCCAAACTTGGTTTGAGTACATCGAGTCAATTTTTGATCTCATTGCCTCTAACCATTTCTCGGAGTCGATATCTGATATCGCCTCATCATAGGTCTTGAGATCATCACCATGAACCCCATTTTTCATGAGGAATATTTTCTCTACATCCTCTTGTATGGTACCTAAGTACCTTTCAGGAGGACAAAAAACTCTAGTAAATCTACGAGGTGGAAGAGATTGTGTTAGGATTGGTTCTGATTGATTTGGTTCCTCAGGTTCTTTAGCTCGTTGCTCTTGGGAGACATTCTCCTTGAGCTTAATTATTTTTTTGATGCCACCATCTTAAATAAACTATTTTTCAAGAAAAATAGTATTTCGACTCACAATCACATTGTGATCTTTCGAAATATAAAAATAGTATCCTAATGACTCTTTAGGATATCCTATGAACCGAGCTCTAAAAGACCTGAACTCTAACATGTCCGTCTGCTGTCTCTTGACATGAGCCGGACAACCCCAAATTTTGAGATGATTCAGACTTGGCTTCTTACCATGCCATATCTCATACGGTGTGGTAGGAATGGTTTTAGAGGGAACCCTATTCAATACATAAATTGCTGTCATGAGATAATATCTCCAAAAAAATTCAGGGAGGTCCGTGAAGCTCATCATGGAACGGACCATATCTAATAGGATCGATTTCTTCATTCTGAAATCCCGTTGAGTTGAGGTGTTCTAGGTGGAGTCCATTGAGAGACTATACCATTGTTTTTAAGATAGTCTAGGAACTCCTGACTAAGGTATTCACCTCCTCGATCTGATCGAAGAACCTTAATGGGCTTTCCTGTTTATTTTTCTACCTCATGTCTGAATTCTTTGAACCTTTCAAAAGCTTCAGACTTGTGTTTCATTAGAAATACATACTTGTACCTAGACATATCATAGGTAAAGGTAATGAAGTAGACGTAGTTGCCTCCAGCCGACACATCAAATGGGCCTCACACATCCGTAGGTACTAGGGCAAGTAGGTCTGTGGCCCTTTCTCCATGTCCCACAAAAGGAAGCTTGGTCATTTTGCCTTGAAGGCATGATTCACAAACTAGATATGACTCGAAAGTCAACGGACTCAATAGCCCGGATTTCTTCAATTTGTTAACCCTGTCTTCTGCTATATGATCTAGCCTTAGATGCCATAGATACCTATTATTTAGACTATCTCTAGGCCTTTTAATTCCTATGGCATTCACATTTTGCTCGATATTAAATACAGATACATCAACATGTAACTGATAAAGATCGTTAATGATAAAACCATTTGCAACTTTATTATTTTCATAAAAAATATTATAATGGTCCTTATGAAAGCTAATCACATAGCCTTCTTGTGCTAAATATGAAACAAAAATCAAATTCCTACTTGCTGCAGGCATATAATAACAGTCTCTTAAAACTAAATCTAATCCTAACGGTAATCACAGAGGGTAGGTTCCCATGGCCACAGTAGTAACTCTTGCTCCGTTCTCGATGCGTAGGATCATCTCCTCATCCCTCAGCCTCCTGCTCTCCTCAAGACTCTGCATAGAAGTGCACAAATGAGCACTAGAACTAGAGTCAAGCACCCAACTGGATGCAGAAGAAACCGTAAGGTTTGATTCTAAAATAAGCATACCTCCAGAAGGACCATCCTTCTTGTTCTTTAGAATGGCCAGGTACTGAGGATAGTTTCGCTTCCAATGGCCGTCTGATTGGCAGTGGAAATATTTTTCTTTATCAGCGGTCTTCTTCTTCGATTCTGTCTTCTTCTTCTTGCCATCCACCTTCTACTTCTTCGCAGACTTCTTTTTCTTTCCAAAAGTCTTTCTCTTGGAAGAAGTCTGCTCCACAGTAAGAACTGAGTCTGTTGAACCCTTCATAGAAAGCTCAGCCGTAACCAGCATGTTCATTAACTCGGCCAAGGTACACTGCATCTTATGCATATGGAAGTTCATGATGAACTGACCATATGCATCGAACAAGGACTGAAGGATCACATCAATCTAAAAATCTTTGTCTAAGATGATACCGAGTTTTTCAAGCTCCTCAAGGTTCTTGATCATTGTCAAACAATGATCTTGGACTGACTGCCCATCATGCATCTTGACCTTAAAAAGTCTTTAACAGACTTGATACTTGGCCGCGTGACTCTGTTCACCAAACAACTCTTGGAGGTGAGCCAATATTTGGCGGGTAGTCAAAATATTCTCATGCTGGCGCTGCAAGTCATCAGACATTGCACCCAACATGTAGTACCTTGCTTTGTTATCATCATCCCTCCACTTTTTCAGAGACGCTCTCTGTTCAGTAGTCGGACGTGCTGGCATGGTAGGTGGGTCCTGGTCTAAGACATGAGTCAATTTTTTAGAACCCAAAATAATTCTATAGTTTCTCAACCAGTCTTTGAAAATGGATCCAGTCAATCTGTGGGTGTCTAGTATTTTGGTCAGGGGGTTGAGGTAGACATGTTTCCTGTAGAGAGTCAAAAGTTTCTAGTTAGATTTTGTAATCAGACTTAACCAATTTATTTAAGGATTTTATTTTTAAATAAATTAGGCTCTCATTATTTTTTCAGATCCCTACACTCCCTTGGTAGAGATGTGAAAATCTCCATGATCAGTGATTTGTAGTGGGTGGTGCGGTCTCATCAACTGGCTCATCACCTCATCTAACAGTTATTAGTGATGGGTCAACCGATGAGTGGACAACTCTTGTCCAATGATTCTCTAATCATGGTGCATCCAAAACTTGGTCTCTAATTCATGAAGCTCATCGTGTCCAGAATATTGCTCCAATTCTTAGTTAAGTCAGACCCACCATTTGTATGAACTAGATTCCTGATTGGGTCCCTCACCATATCCAAAATATTGAGCCCAACCCATCCTCTAATTCATAGTATCCAATGCCTAATAGACATGGTTGCATCTTCCCAATGTAATTGAGCCACTGTAACCAGCCAAGAATAATCAACCCCGGGAAGGGCCCGCACATCCACAATGGTGGAAGACTTAGACTTAATATTTTCTTAGGAAGATTTGATTTAGGGCTCATTAAACTTGACTTGACATAGTCATAACAATTATGACCAACCTAGTGGCATGGGCCAGTTCGAATTGTTAGCCACCTCAAATCAGAATTGGGTCGACACATATGGTCAGGTAAGTGAGATCGATGGAAGGGATATGCCATTAACTCAACAAGAACGCATTCGAGTCGAGTAGCTCCCAATTAAAAATCAGTCGATTGCATCTGCCCAACTTACCTTAGACACCAAATTGTCGAACCAGAATCAATTGGGTTAGCCTACAATTCAGACTCTAACCACTGAGCCAAATTAGGTCTTAACTTGATCGAGTCACATCTAAATGTGATTCAACCTTGATCCAGACTTAATCCTATTATGCTGGTTAATTATTAGCTTTCATGATCCCACCTAACCAACTCTTGATTCAGTTTGATCAACCGCTAGACCTAATTGAGCTACCCAAGCCCGAATCCAGTTTTATGAAAATATCTTAGATCTAAAATTCTCAATTTTAGATCAAATTAATTTCATAAACTTAATTCATTAATTAAGTTTGGGTTCATAAATAAAATATGTAAAATAAATCCTAAGGTTTCAGGATCTAGGATTTTGTAGAAAAGTAAGTTTTGATTTCTGAATAAGGATGAACGCACGGCACCCCTACACGTCATAAGAACACCCCATTGAATGGGAAGAGAGGGTATTAAAATCCTACTTCATTCTTATGATCGGATGGCCATGAAGAATACCTTAATCAGAAATATAAATTTAACTACAAAACTAGTTAGATCTAAATTTACATATCTTATATACAATTTAAGATCTAACTAATACATGCTTTGCATACATCTCATGTATCAAAAATTGATCTAATTAACATGCTTTTAGATCTGATATATCAATTATAATATCTAAAAAATAAGATTTAAATTAAATTATTCAAAATTAAATCTATTCTAGATAAGTTACTGGAACAATTCTACAACTAGTCTAAGCATGCAACAGATCAATTTTATGAAAAAAATAAAATTTTATTTTTTATTTTTTGATCTGATTATAATACTTATAACATAAAAAAAATATATAATAAATTAAATTTAATTCATATTTTAATCTCATTAAAACATAAAACTTAAGACTATTCATGGATTCAACTAATCCTAGTCTAGTCATGCATCTCATGCATGTTAGATCTTCTTAGATTTAATTTTAAATATTTTGATTTTATATCTTATCATATCTGATATAATATCTAATTTTTTTTAAATATTAAATAAATAAATATAAAAAATTAGATCTAAATTAGATCTGAAATAGAGCAAAAAATCTGGCTCTGATACTAGTTGAAGGAAAAAACCACCTTTTTCCTTTGTAGGATCTTTCAGATTTCATCAAATCTAGGGTGGAATAATTTAAAAATTTTATCCTATACTATTTTAGATCTAATATCTGTTAGATCTAGTTTTATTATCTGATATTTAAAATTTAAAATTAAATCTAAAAGTATGAGAAGTATAGACATACTCAAGGATAATCTGATTACCCTGTAGATGATCTCAGCACAGTCCGAGGTTCTGAAGTAGCCACATAAGTGCCTGGCCTCTTCCAGTATCCACTTGGGTAGGACCTAAAATGTCTTCTCCTCATGAATCTATGCTCTAAAAATCAGATCTCTATCTGATTTGGAAGTGCTTCAGAACTCCTTCTGAAGTTGGAGCAGCAGCCTGTCGAAGATGTCCTGCAGCCTTCCTGTTCCAGGTGTCACCACGCCTTTTCCTTGCACCAGATGAATGTCCAACTCCTTGGACGTGAAGAGGGAAGATAGGAGAGTAGGGAGGATATGGAGAAGAAGGGAGGGGATGGCAGCTATTGGGTTTGGTGCATAAAACAACTTCAGCCTCTAAACCCTAGGTGCAGAAGGGTTTATATAGACCTTGTATGCTGCGCAGTGCCACATCATTCAACCAATCAAAAAATTTCAATAAATTTTGAAAAAAAATTGATTGGCTTCTTGATGTCATCTAATCACATCAAATAAGAACCCAAGCCTCTATCTCAAAGTTGGTGCCAACACTGGATAAGGACAAAGAGAGGTTGGCGCCAAAGAGTCCAATCTTATCAAGACTCTCCAACATTATCCACTTGGGGCACCCACTTAATCCAGTTGGGCTCGCACCATAATCTGATTATGACATCCAATTTGATGTGGTTTGGCTCCACAAAAATCTTCCAATAAGCTCTTGCCAAGTGGCCTTCAATTTAAGACCCATATGTCAACTTTTGACAAATGTCCTAAAATGAAATTGGCAGGTGATAGGAATTAGCAGGTGCTTGTCTTAAATTCATCTCATGAATTAAGACAAGTCTTTTCTGAGCTAGACAAGCTTCATTTAGACTAAGAGAAATCTTTCCTAGGTTCTCTGGATGAGTCAAATCACATTTGACTTAGTAGAGATAGAAAAGATTACACGAGGAGAAAGTTAGGCTCAATCGTGTGCTAGCATGATATCTTTGAACCTAATTCGATCTTATCCAAATCAATTGGGCTAGCCCAATTGATGACATCCAGATCCTAACCCTTGTTAGTGTGACCCAGTTAGATTCAATTCTGTATGATAATTAGACATGTCATGATCTCATTATCGACATCATCGAAACTTCTTTCGATGGACCAGAACTCTTCTGATTTAGACAATTAGAATGATCGATCATCAATATCATTCTAATTGCTCCCAAAATCCACCAGTGACACCTAACAGTATGTGATGGCAACCCATCAGAACTGAAGATGAACCTCTCGATACAGCTACATGTGTGATTGAGTTCCTTTATCATGAGTCCTGACTGAATTAGGGTTAAGATGAACTCATCAAACCCAACATCAGTCATATGAATCAATCAATCGATCTGAGTCCGATGTGAAATCCTAATGAAAAACTCTTTTTCATTATTTCACTTAGCCATGGCCATGGGCTTAAGGACTCGATCTTTCGATCACCATAGGACTACTCCTCTCTTCTATCGAGATTGATAGATCCCATCTTGATGCGACCTAGTTCCTACAATGAATATGCTACAGCCAATATACACCTCAAGATTTTGAATGGTTAGGAGATCGAGTTATGGTGTAGTCAAACTATAACACACTCCAGATGAACTGTCGATGCACCTCAGGTCAGAGAACTAGATACACAACTGCAGCATCGAGCTAGTCATCGACGAGAAGGTAGACTTCCTTATGACTACTCGATATGGTCACGCTCAATACTCTCGTTCTCAATGAATACCTGTACTCTCACTCTGATGTCTCCACACTGTAGACTCAAGACACATCTATCCTAAGAAAGCGATCGTATACGAACCTTCCGGATCGATCACCATCCTCATGATGATCCTATGGTCAGGAGCTGTTTATGAGTTAGTTATGTAAATTCATGCCTTAAATTTTCAACTCTTGAAAATATAAATTGACATTCCTACTAACTCAAAGGATGTGTCACAGACACAATGTACACAATGTGATAGAAGAATAACCCATTTATTGATTTATAGTCAAAATTATAAATTTGCCCTTAGATTTGTACAGGAATGTGTCAGCCAATCTGGCATCTAGGGCACACATCTAACAGAGAGAAAGGTTCTCTCTTATGCATGAGAAAATTGAGAAAAAAGGGTTCTTCTCTTGATCTCTATGGTAGAAATCTGATGCATGGTGTCTTCACGAGTTTGCACTCCCAAGAAGATCAATCAATACAAAGGCTTCATGTGGATATCCATAGAGACCGAATGCATGTGCGGCTGTCAAGCATCATGAGGAACCAATTACCATGGATTTCAGATGCAGTGATCTACTACCCGCACTAAGGTATGAGATTTTGATCTTAATTAATATTTAGATGTGATCTAAATATAAATTAGATATGATCTAATTACACACAGATATGATCTATACTTGCTAAATTTTGGATTTCAATTTTGGATACATGCATATTAGTTTATGTCATAGATCCTATATGGTGATTTTAGATTTGATATATACATGCATTGTAGATTAAATTGTTTAATCTATGTATGTTCCGCTGCAAATTTTTAAAAATGCATGCACAAAACCCACCATGCTTCTCTGCATGATCTTCTTCTTCTCTTCTTCTCTTGCCTTTCTCCCTTGCTTTGTGTTGCTACCAAACACCAGGAACTAGTAGCAAAGAGGATGCCCAACAGCCTTAGCGTGGAGGAGAAGTGGGATGCCCCAACAAGGGAGGACGTGTGGGACGTCTCAAGGAGAAGAGAGGGAGAGAGGAAGAGAGGACATGGGGCTTTGTTTATGGCATGTGGGGTGCTAGTTTTGATTGCATTGGGACCTTAGGGGAAGTCTCTTTAAATAGGCAAAAGGATTGAATCCTATTCAATCTCATAATATAAGTCCTACTTGCATTAGGCTTCCAAATAACTTAAGTTATTCAACTTCCAATAGAAATCTTTTTAGGCACCAACTCTTGGAGCCCTTGCACCCAAATAAACACACCCCAAAGTATACCCAAGGAATGCCTCATATGAGATCCATAAGCCCACTAATCATGGGACACACCCAACTTGATCAAATCAAGGTGGCGCCCAAGAACAACTATCAAGAAAATTAATTAGGGTCTTGCACCAATTCATATGATCTAAAACTTTAGACACTCAATAGTTGGAGTCCAATGAATCTAATTTATTTAGATTATTAGCAGATAATTAAGTTTGAATTATCTTATCAAATAAAAAATCCAGATGTAAAGAAAAAATTGGATCCAACTATGTGCTAGCAAGGTTACCTTGAACCTAATTAGGTTTATCTAAACCCAATTGACACTTCATAAGCACAATTGCTAATTCCAGGCCTAATCTCTTTGTTGTGTGACTATATTGGTTCAATTCTATTTAGTAGTGAGATATACAATGATCTCTATTAAAGTATCATTGAAACTCTTTTCAATAGATTGGAACACTTCCACTCTAACTCATCAATGCTTGTCAATCCAGAACAACCTTAGTGAGCTCTCACAATCCATCAGTGACACCTAGCAGTATATAGTGACAATCCAGTAGAACAAAAATGAACCTCTAGGTATAGTTAACGTGTGATTCAATCTTTCTATCATGAGTTTCGATAAAATGGCAGGTCATGGATAAATCATCAAACCTCAATATCAATCATATGATAGATTTAATCAGCTCAAGTCTAATTGTGACTTCTATGAAAACTCTTTTCCATCAATCACACTGCTGTGGCCACAGAATCTCTGACTTAGCCTCTCAAATTCTATAGGACTACTCCTCTCTATCAAGATCGATAGATCCTATTTTGATGCACACCCTACTCTTATAATGGACTAACTGTCGCCAACATCCACCATAAGGGCTCATTGAGACTCATGTTTATGTGTCAATCAAACATCAGCAGCCTCATTATGAGTAGTACTACCATCTCAAATCAAAAGATCATTCACGTAACTATAGCATCGAGATAGTCACTGACGAATGAATAGAAATTCAAGTGATTTCTTATATGGTCACGCTCAGTACTAGTTGTTCTCTAGAAACTACCCACACTCATTGTCTAGTGTCTCTATACTGTAGATTAGAGATCCGTCTATGTCAAAGAAAGTAATCTGTGCGTCAGTCTATCTGGATCGATCATCATCCTCATGATGATCTTATGATCGGAAGCATTTAGAAATTAAATATATATCTCTAATTCTCAACATCTTGAGAATATGTATCGAAAGCTAATTCCATAGATGATTCAAGGATACATCACACTTGAATAAAAAATAAACTGATTCTTTTATTGATCAAATCAATGTATAAAGTATAAAATTATATCTTAGATTTATTATAATGTGTTAGCCATATTGGCTTCTAGGACATACATCTAACAATCTCCCACTTGGACTAAAGCCAATTGGCCACTAATCTAAGTCCCATCTTCTCAAAGTGGACTTTTATTTTTGGCTAGCTCAATTACTTTGTCAATGGGTCTGCCACGTTGTCCGTGGAGTCTACTCTTCGCACCTCGATATATTTCATTTCAAGATAGTTGCATATGATATGATACCACCACTCGATGTGCTTTGATTTCTAATGAGACCTCAGCTTTTTAGCAAGTGTTGTGGCTCCATTGTTGTCGTAGTAAAATGCTATGGCATTTGATGTCATAACCCCAAGTTCTGTGATGAATTTTTTGAACCAGAAGCCTTCTTTTGTAGCATCCAAAGCAGTGACATACTCGGCCTCTATGGTTGAATCCGCTATGATGGGTTACTTGGAACTCTTCCTGCTGACTACGCCACCATTGCAAATGAACATATATCCTGATGTAGACTTTCTATTATCAAGATCAGACATAAAGTCTGAGTCAGTATACCCCATGACTCGCAACTCAAAACCTCCTCCAAAGATCAAGAACAAATCTTTAGTCCTTCTTAAGTACTTAAGGATATTCTTCACAGCTATATAGTGCTCATCATCTGGATTCGATTGATATCTACTCATGACACTCATAGTAAGGGCAATATCAGATTGACTACACAGTATGGCATATACATGAGGCTCCCCATGGTTGAGGCATAAAAAATCCTACTCACGCACTGAACTTCCTCAAATGTTGTTGGATAGATTATCTTGGAAAGATTAATACCATGTCTAAGAGGTAAAAGTCCTCTTTTAGAGTTTTTTATGCTGAATCTCTTCAGTACCTTCTATATGTATAGCTTTTGTGATAGGCATAGCATCCGTTTAGGTCTATCCCTATAGACTTTTGTTTCAAGAATATAGGATGCTTCTCCTTGATCTTTCATGGAAAATTTCTTGGACAATCATCTTTTGACTATAGTCAGCATGAGAATATCATTTCCAATGAGGAGAATATCATCCACATATAATACGAGGAATATTATCGTGCTCCTACTGATCCTTTTATATACATATGATTCTTCTTCATTTTTGATTAAATCAAATGATTTGATCGCTTCATCAAAATGATGATTCCAACTTCGAGAAGCTTGCTTTAATCCATATATGAACCTTCGTAGTTTGCAGACTATGTGATCACCATCATCAGATGTGAAACCCAAAGGCTACTCCATATAGATATCTTCCTTAAGATATCCATTCAAGAAAGCAATTTTTACATCTATCTATCAGATTTTGTAATCATAGTAAGCTGCAATAGCAAGTAGAATGTAGATGGATTTCAGCATGGTTATGGGTGAAAAGGTTTCTTAATAGTCACTATCCTCATGCTGACTATAATCTTTTGCCACAAGCCTAGCTTTATAGGTCTCTACCTCACCATCGGTACCTATTTTTTTTTTGTAGATCCATTTACACCAAATGGATACGATACCCTCAGGTGGATCCACTAAGGTCCATACTTGATTCGAGTGCATCAAGTCAATCTCTGACTTTATCGTATCTAACCATTTCTCAAAATCGATGTTAGATATCATCTTGTCAAAAGTATTAGGATCTTCACCATGACCCCTATCTCCTATAAGGAATATTTTTTTTTATTTCCTCTATAAGCATACCCATGTACCTTTCAGAAAGTCGGAAGATCCTGCTAGATCTATAAGGTGGTAGAGGAATGCCAACTACTGGCTCATGAATAATGGGTTCCTATGGATCTATAGCTCTTTGATATTTAAAGACCTTCTCTTCGAGCTCAACTAACCTCCCACTGTCACCATTCTGGATAAACTATTTTTTTAGAAATATGATGTTTTGACTCACAATCACATTGTAATCTTGTGGAAAGTAGAAGTAGTATCTCATAGATTCTTTTGGATATCTTATAAAATAAGCTATTATATATCTATCCTCCAGTTTATCAGCCATCTATCTCTTGATATAGACCGGACATCTCTAAGTCTTAAGATAACCTAGACTCAGCTTCTTACCATACCATATCTCATATGGTGTGGTAGGAACAGACCTTCATAGAACCCTATTCAACAGGTGAATGACAGTTAATAAGGCATGTCCCTAAAGATATAAGGGTAGATCAGTGAAGCTCATCATGGATCTGATCATATCCAATAGGGTCATGTTCCTCCTTTTGGATACCCCGTTTAGCTGAGATGTTTCAAGAGGAGTCCATTAAGAGACTATGCCGTTGTCCTTAAGATACTCGAAAAATTTTTGACTAAGGTATTCACCTCCTCGATCAAATCGAAGAATCTTAATAGGTTTTTCTGTTTGTTTTTCTACTTCATGTCTAAATTTTTTAAACTTTTTAAGGGCTTCAGACTTGTGTTTCATCAGATACATATATCCATACCTAGACAGATCATCGATAAAGGTAATGAAGTAGGCATAACTACCTCTGGCCTGCACATCAAATGGCCCACACACATCGGTGTGCCCCAGGGCAAGTAACTCAATAACCCTTTCTCCATGTCCTACAAAAGGTAACTTGGCTATTTTTTCTCGAAGACAAGATTCACAAGCTGGATACGACTCTGGGTTAAGAGAGCCAAGGATCCCATCTTTTTTTAGTTTGTTTATCTTGTCCTCTCCAATATGGCCTAGTCTATGGTGCTACAAGTACTTCTAGTTAATATCATCTTTGGATCTCTTTTGACCTACGGTACTCACTATTTGCTCATTTAAGTTCACATTTACATCAACATGCAAGTGATAAAGATCGTCAATTAAAAAATATCTTGCAATCAATTTATTTTGTAAAATAAATGAAATAAAAATCTTTATTAAAACTAATTTTAAAACCTTCTTATGCTAGCACAGACATAAAAATTAAATTCTGACTAGCTACAGAAATATAATAATAGTCTTTTAAGTCTAATCTAAAATCAAATGATAATCGAAGAGGATAAATGCCAACGACCTCTGTAGCAACTTTTACTCCATTGTCGATCCGAAGGGTCATGTCATCTTTCTTCAATCTCCTACTTTCTATTAGACCCTACATTAAGGTATATATATGAGCACTCAAGCCAAAGTCTAATACCCAACTAGAAGTAGAAGAAACCATAAGGTTAGATTCAATTATGAGCATACCTTCTGAAGGTTTATCATCTTTTTTGATCTTTAGGCTCTCCAGATAGAGTAGACAGTTTCTCCTCTAATGGCTTTCAGCATCATAGTGGAAATACTTTTTCTTTACTTTGGCCTTCTTAGGAACATCCTTCTTTGGCTTACTTTCTTTTTTCTACTTCATAGTAGATTTAATCTTCTTCTTCCCAATAGACTTTCTCTTGGAAGAAGTCCGCTCCACAATGAGAATAGTGCCCTTTGTGTTGGGATTAGTAGGTGATTTCATGCATGTATTTCAAAACTTTTTTGAAAAAATTACAGCGAAAGATAATTAGATTAATCAAATTAATCTAACATGCATATGATCTAATCATCAAATCAACCTACTTTAGGATCTATGACATGTTATGGTATATATAAAATCTAAAATAATTCGAAGACAAAATCAGCATGCGTGCATGTGAGCAGTAGATCACATCTACTTCTAATTTGAGTTCAGAACTCCATACCTGATCATGGGTCGATGATCTTTGCTATTGAGAGATATGGTGGAGAGGATCCTTACTAGTTGCTCATAGCCACACACACATCCAGCCTCTACAGAAAATCCACTCAAAGCCCCAATCTGATCAGTCTTCTCGGGAGTGCTAGCTCACGCGAAGACCTTCTTCTTGATCGATCTGGATCTTTTTTTCAAATTTTTGAAACTTTTTTAGAGATTGAAGATGAACTTTTGGAGGAGATGAAGAGGTGAAAGAAAGATGGAGAAGAAAATAATTTTTTTCTAATTTATTCTCTCTTCCCAAACCCAAAGGATCAAAAATCTAAAATTCAAGTTTTTGTGCACACCCCAAGGGACTTTATTCTCTATTTTTCATATCATGAACTATACCCAAACTTCCATCACATGAAGAACTCTCTTTTAGTATCTTACACACATAAAAGAAACCAAAAAAGCCCCTTTTATAGGTATGTAAGGAGGTGGGGTGAAGAGTCCTAGTGATCTTGGACTCTTACAGGATTCTGCTTCCCTTCACAATTTCACATCCCAAATATGCCAAAAAAATATGAAACACCCCTTCCTATATTTTTTTATGATAAATCAATTTTGATCTTCTATGAAAAATCTCTTCAAAATATCACACATATAAGGAGAAAGAAATTTATTGGTGTGGAGAGATTGATCTGGATGAGAACAGATTCTCCTAATAAAAAATATTTTAAAATCTAATTTTAGAACCTTCCTTGTATCAAAACTAAATTAGATTTGGATGTGACATAGATAGGGAAAAGAACTCTTTGGTGTGAAAAAATCTCACACAAAATAATTTTGTGCGTGAAGATATATGATATGCAAACTGGGTTGACACAGGGAGAAGAGTTCTATTCCAATAAGGACTCTAAATTTTCTTATTTGAATCCAAACCAAATCACATCTGGTTTAACCCAAATAAAATATATGAAATCTAATCTAATTAGGTTCATAAATTTTTAACCAAATCTCAATCAAATTAAAAATTGATTGAACTAAAATTTTGATCAAATCAAGGATAAGTCTCCCTTAGCAATTAGGTCACTCATAACCTAATCGGGTCAAACCTAATTGAATATAATTAAATTAGATTTTATTTAATCTTCTTTGCTCAATCAAATTAAGCTAATCAATAATCTAATTACTAATTAATTTTCTATTAATTTACTATTATTTGATAAATTAATTTATTATAACTTTTACATAAGGTTAATCATCAATCGAATTAACGATTAAGCCCTTGAACGATTCTCCATCATTGATCAGCCACATGATCAGTCAGAAACTTCTTTTGAGTGTGACCCCATAGATTCGAACCTAAGTCAATAGCATAGAAATATCTTCCTGAACCAATCGATGTAACTATCTAGCAATGATGACTTGACATCTGGATTGATCGAATGATGGTGAAGCAATATTCAAGAACCTATTGGTGTATGGTTACATATAATTCATCTCTTTGACCCTAATGCTTGAGGATGACCTAAAATTTAACTGTCAATTCTAGATAAGTTATCCACATTATATTTCAATTTTTTTCAAATCCATCACATAGATTACATAGGCTTAGATTTGGCTAAATTGAAATACACTGATGCATATCTCTTACTAATTCAAAAGGGTCAATCTCATCTTAACTCACGCACTGACTTGACAAGCACTTGTCTGCACCCAGAAACCTTCCATCACTGAATTAGAAACTCAGTTAGTCTAGAAAAAAAGTATAGTGAGTTGCTTGCAAGTCACCATGGTGATCTCAGATCGGAGGGACACTTATACCCATACCCTTTGCGAGCTACTCTTGACAGCAGAGTGCTCCGTAATTGATCACGTTCAGTGATGATGTACTTCTACATCTCACCTGCATGCCATACTAGTGTCTTTACATCATTTGGTTATAAGGACAACCAATGCACATGGCACACAACGACCTACACTTGATATCGCTATCATCCTAGTAATAGCGTATCATTTTGTCACGATCTAATTTAAGGATTACGCGATAAATCCTCCTTTATTGATCAAAGTAGTCCTAAAGACTTTATTATAACATAGGAGTTCATTAGAAGATGTAATCTTGTGATAAAAAATATCAAATAACTTTTATTATTTATCAATTCATATACATTTATAATTAGCACAATCATCAAATGATTCATTTTAGGATATAATTTTCAACAACTTCCACTTGGACTAAAGTCAATCAGTATAGTATCACATATCCATCTTCGATTTATCATCTTAGAACTTCTAAATACTAAGGCTTTAGTAAATGAGTTGGTCAAGTTCTCTTTTCAGTCGATCTTCTAAAGATTGATATCACCTTAACAGATTTTTCGAATAAGGTAGTAGCGATGCAAAATGCCTAGTAAGCTAATAGAACTTCGGCTCCTTGGCATGAGCTATGGCTCTGGTGCTATACAATACAGTAGGACCAACATCGGAGGGTGCCACTCTTATCTTATCAGTGAATCTGTACAATCACATAGCTTCCTTGCAAGCATCGAATGCTGCAATACATTCTGCCTCACAATTTGAATTTGACTATATTTTTTTGTTTGGAGCCTTTCCAGTAGATTGCTCCATTATTTAAGGTAAAGATGTATTTCAATACATTCTTGCTATTATTATGTCCAACTAAAAACTGAAGTTATACTCCATAAGTTTTAAGTTAGATTCTCCATAATCGAGTCACCGATCCTTAGTATTTCTCAAATACTTAAGGATGACCTTCCAGTGATTTTCACCCAGATCTTATAAGATCCACTCACAACCTTAGTGGGTATACCACATCCGATCTCAGATATGATATAATGATAAAATAAATTCTATTAATAAATATCCTATGTATGTTAGATTGGAAAAACTTAAGCAGCCTCTTAGATCTATCTCTATAGATCTTCATCCTTAAGATAAGAGATGCTTTTTCTAAATCTTTTATGGAAAACTATGATAATAGCAAAATCTTTATTCTCTATAATGTAAGAAATGTCATTCCCGATTAAGAGAATTCCATTCACATACAAGATAGAAAATACACTCATAGAACTATTAACCCATTTGTATTTTCAGGGTTCTTCTTCATTCTCAACAAACCCATGTGTTTTGATCACTTATCAAAATGCACGTTCCAACTCCAAAATATTTAGCATTGCCACAAGAGAAAATATCTCATTATGGTCAATACCATAATGTTGACAATATTCTTAGATAACTAGATGAGCTTTATAGATCTCTACCTTCTCATCTGTGCTACTCTAGTCCTATTGGAGATCCACTTATACTTTATAGGTTTTACCCCTTCAAGTGGATCAACGAGTGTCCATATATCATTGACCTTCATGGACTCTATTTTGGACCTATGGCTCCAAGCCATTAATCAGAGTCAAACCTCTGCATGGCATCCATGTAGGTGATCAAATCCTTGTTGTTCTCATTGAGTTCAATAGGATCACATTTTAAAATTTAGATACTGAAGTATCTATCCGACGGATGCAGTACTCTACCGAATCTTCTTAATGGTGCCTCTACAATGAATTTCAGATTTGATCTGATCAAATCTGATTCTATGAGTTCACTAGATTGTATCAGTTCTTCTATCTGTCGAACTTCATATGTTTCACATTAAATGCATCAATACCTTCACCAAGGTACTCTTTTTTTTTGAAAAGAATGCTGAACAACTCTTGTTCTTTAGCATGGTAGAAGTTATACCCCTTAGATCCTTTGGAGTTATCCTATAAAATAATATATATATATATATATAGGATCAAGATCCAAGCTAATCTATCTGTAAATGCTTGACATAAAATAAATACTCCCAAACCCCAAGATAAGAATGTATCGGCTTATGCCTAGTCTATATCTCATATGGAGTCTTTGCAACTGATTAATTTGAAATTCAGTTCAGAACATAATAAGCAGTCTAAAAAGTATAACTCTAAAAGAAGACTGGCAGACTTATAAACCCCATCATGGATCGAATTATGTCTAACAAAGTTGATTCCAATAAAGAGAATCCTATTCTCCTCTAGATATGTTAAAAAACTCACTGAAAGGATA
The DNA here is from genome assembly GCF_000442705.2 of Elaeis guineensis. Classification (NCBI taxonomy): domain Eukaryota; kingdom Viridiplantae; phylum Streptophyta; class Magnoliopsida; order Arecales; family Arecaceae; genus Elaeis; species Elaeis guineensis. Next base: position 58,854,854 of record NC_025998.2, on the reverse strand, counting down.
TTCTCCTCTTTGATCTGATCGAAGAGTTTCAATACTCTTTCCAGTTCATTTCTCTACCTTATTATAAAATTATTTGAATATTTCAAATAATCTAAAATTATAGCAAACATGTTCGTAGATCCAATACATTAGTATGTATCAGATTCAGAACATCATTGACTCGTTCATTTTTTTCAGCAAAGATGACTTGATCATTTTACTAAGGAGATAAGATTGACAGGTTGACAATGATTCACAATCATTAATCTCAAGAATTATTTCCTGTTGATCCTATTCTTATTTATATGACCGAACCTAAATTGCCAAAGGTAGGCTTCCATGACATTATCTACTTTAGAAAGTTTGTTTGATTATGTACAATACACTAACAAACTATGACTATTTATAAATATTATTTTTTAATTATCCACATGATTTTGACATCATTCATACTGATATGACAAAATCATTAGATAATAGTGACAATCACTAAAATGATATTCTTAGAATTGAAAATAGGCTCGACGATTCCTAAAACCAGAATTGGAATATAACTTTCATCTCCAATGTTTAAGAACCTCTTGCTGTTTTTAAACTTTCTACTATCCTGAAGTCATTACAATAATTTGCATAGATTTCTAATATCCAATACCCAAGTAGTAGTGTGACAGATAGAGAAATCACAAGGTGTTATCATATAAGTACTTTGTTCAGCAACCCTTTACTGATTTCTTTTCTTTAGCCTATTTCGATCAAGAGACTCTACCAAACCAGATTAACCTTAGACTCTTTTGTCAGTTCGAACTCATTAGCCCAAGCATGACTCTTTTGTATCTTCTTTTTTTTTTCTTAAAAAATTATTACCACATAGAAGGCATATCTTCAGAGGTGCGAAAGAACTCCTTCAATATTTGAAGAATTTTCTCTCACTAAGTATCATCGAATTTACAACTAAATTTATGTTCTTTGCTACTCTCAATAATACCACATAGTGATATGATCATGTGGCCACTTCTGATAAGTGTCTTTGATCACATCACATGTGTTGGATGTGAAAACATCAGGTGCTGGATCCATAATCATATTTAGGATCCATTCGTGCTCTAGAACTATTTACAACTTTCAATACTAATTATTAAAGTTGAGTCCTATAAATTAGTCACTGTCAAACAGTGAATGAAGCAACATACATCTAGCCATAACTGAAAGAAAAATACAAGACCTCTGTGTTTATGAATTGATTAAGCCTAAAGACTTGGACTTTAGTCTAAAGGTTCTTCCACTATTTTAGTTGAATTGATAGCCTCTATCTCCAATTTGAGGAATTACCTTAATTCTTTAGTGGATACTAGAATCCACACATACTGAATACAAGCCTGAGAATGGCTAGGTCAACCCATATGCATCTATGGGTAGGTTCTCAACTAATTATTTTTCTAAATAATTTTTAGTAATTAATTTTGCTCAAGATTTTATTTCAGTAGGCGATGGACCTCTACTGAAAATTTTGGTTAGGTCAAACCATTAACATGAACCTACTCAGTATTTTTAACTAATGAATGATCAGGTTCGAAGATAGCTCGATCAACCCAACCATCATCAGATAGTATAATAGAGTCATCATATGATGAATGATAATTTCATCATTCAAAGAGAACACTAGACGGATGGTGCCTGTAATGTCAATCAAAAATAATAGACCTATTATCATTCATCTTAATGGGAGGCTATGATCTAGTTATCCTCATAACTAGCTTATTTTATGGACCTAATAATTTAAAAAATTTAAGAATCAATTTAGTAAAGAGATGAAAAGAAATCAACCAGTAAATCACAATCCTTCCACTGACTTCACTAAGTCATTGGATTGGATCAGGTTCATACTAGTTGAAATGGCACCTAGATCAATCACACTGATCAACCTTAATGGCAGGGTCAACTTGAATCACTTAGCAGTCTAATCAAGATATAATTCACCAAATTGGCCAAGTAAGTGAGATTGGTGAGAAAGTCTACTAAGCTTGCCTTAGACACCATCAAAATGGTCAAATAAGCCACTCCCAATTAAAAACCACTGGTCAAAATATTGAACTTACCTTAGACACTAATTGATTAATTAGTTTCAATTTGACCAACCTAATGATTCGGATTCAACCACTGAGCCATATTTCAAATCCATTTAGTCTAATCAAAGACATGGACTTGACCATCTACAACTATTGTATTGGTTCTAGAAAAATTTTAATTTAATCTAATTTAATATTTGATTAGATTTAATCAATTTTTCTAGTTTGTCCATTAACTCTTTGATTCTAACCTTAGGTCTAACCCAATTAAGAGGACTTGATTTGAGCTAACCCATGCCCTATGTTTTATGTAATGTCATTAGATCTCAAATCATAATTCTAGATCTAATCAACTCAGCACTTAATTCTCAGTTAAGTTTTGCATCAACATAGTTAAGGTTATGGTTTGAAATAATTTTATCCTTTCATTTTATAAATAATTTATAATAAATTTTATGTAAAGATTTTTTATTCTAAAACCGGATCGACTCAATCACTATTGAGCTGGCTACACAAGGAGACTGGGTCGACTTAGTTCAAAATTAGGTCGGCTCAGTAATTATGCGAGTACGATTCAAAGAGTTTCAGATCTAAAAATTCTTTCACAACACTAAATAAAATTAATCATAACACTTTTAGATTATATTTAAAACTTTTTATGATTCAAGATTTTATTTTCTTATGATTAAAATAATTTTAATCACATAGATTAAATATCTTACATTTCATACAACTTTGTATCACATACAACAAATCTAGGATTTCAAGATCTAGAATTTTATAGAAAAATAAGTTTTTCTTTTTGCATTCTTCTTCATGGGATCTAATCACATGGTACCCCTACACATCATAAGAACACCCCATCAAATGGAAAGAGAGGGCTTTTAAATCCTTCTTGCTTTTATGACCAGACGGCCTGGTGATCAACCCAATTCAAGTACTTACTAATCAGATCATCTAATCTAATCACATATTATATATGCATGAATTTAGATCTAATCTAAATTATATCATATCTGATTATAATCTTAGATCATATCTAAATCAGATCATAAATATTACATGCATGATATAAAATTAGATTTTTATCAACGATCAGCATAAACTAGGATAACTTTTTCACTGTAAGGGGTAAACACTACAGTAGGACAATCTTATGTCAGTTTATGCAATCAACCATTAATTAAAATTAGATCAAAATATTATATATCAAATCTAAATAAAATTAAATTTTAGATTTAATATGCATATAAATCATATCATATAGAACCTGGCTCTGATACCACTGTTAGGATACGTAGGCAATTTCATGCATGTATTTTGAATTTTTTTTAAAAAAAATATAGTAAAAGATAATTAGATTAATCAAATTAATCTAATATGCATATGATCTAATCATTAAATCAATCTAATCTAGGATCTTTGACATGTTATGTTACATATAAAATCTGAAATAATCTGAAGACAAAATCAACAAATGTGCATGTAAGCAGTAGATCACATCTACTTCTAATCTGAGTTCAGAACTTCATACCTGAATGTGGGTTGATAGTCTCCGCTATTAAGAGATATGGTTGAGAGGATCCTTGTTAGTTGTTCACAGCTGCACATGCATCCGACCTCTATAGAAAATCCACTCGAAGCCTCAATCTGATTGATCTTCTTGGGAGTGCTAGCTCGCACGAAGATCTTCTTCTTGATCGATCTGGATCTTTTCTTCAAATCTCTAAAACTTATTCAGAGGTTGAAGATAAACTTCTAGAGGAGATGAAGAGGTGAAAGGAGGATGGAGAACAAAATAATTTTCTTCTAATTTATTCCCTCTTTCCAAACACAAAAGATCAAAAATCTAAAATTTAAATTTTTGCGCACACCCTAAGAGAGAGGACCTTACTCTTTATTTTTCATATCATGAACTATGCCCAAACTTCCACCACTAAAGAACTATCTTTTGGTATCTTACACACACAAAAGAAACCATAAAAGCCCCTTTTATAGGCATGTAAGGAGGTGGGGTGAAGAGTCCTAGTGATCCTAGACTCTTACAGGATTCTGCTTGCCTTCACAATTCCACATCCCAAACATATGAAAAAAATATTGGATGCCCATTCCCATATTTTTTTCATTATAAACTAGTTCTACAACTAATCTTCCACAAAACTCTCCTAAAAATGTCACACATATAAGGAGAAAAAAATTTATTGGCGTGGAGAAGTTGATCTGGATGAGAACAGATTCTCCTGATAAGGAATATTTTGAAATTCAATTTCAGAACCTTCCTTTATCAAAATCAAATTAGATTTAGATATGAGATAGATAAGGGAAAGAACACTTTGGTGTGAAAAAATCTCAGACAAAATAATTTTTTGCATGGAGATGTATGATGTGCAAACTAGGTTGGCGTAGGGAGAAGAGTCCTATTCCAATAAGAACTCTAAATTTTCTTATTTGAATCCAAATCAAATCACATCTAGTTTTGGCCAAATAAAATATATGAAATCCAATCTAATTAGGTTCATAAATTTTTAACTAAATTTTAATTAAATTAAAAATTGATTGAACCAAAGTCTTGATCAAATTAGGGACAATTCTTTCTTAACAATTAGGTCATCTCATAACCTAATCGGATCAGACCTAATTGAATTCAATTCAATTAGACTTTATTTGATCCTCTTTTTTTGATCAAATTAAGCTAATCAACAATCTAATTACTAATTAATCTTTTATTAATTTACTAATACTTGATAAATTAATTTATTATAATTTTTACATAAGATTAATCATCAATCAATTGATGATTAAGCCATTGAATGATTGTCAATCGTTGATCAACCACATAATCAGTCAAAAATTTCTTCTGAGTGTGGCCCCATAGGTTCAAACCTAAACTGATAGCATAGAAATACCTTCCTGAATCAATCAATGTAACCATCTAACAATGATGACCCGATATCCGGATAGGTCGAATGATGGTGAAGAGACATTCAAGAATCTATTGGCGTATTGTTATCGTGTAATTCATCTCTTTGACCCTAATACTCGAGGATGATCTAAAATTTAACTGTCAATCCTAGATAAGTCATCCACATTATATTTCAATATTTTTCAAATTCATCACATGGATTATCCAGGCTTAGGTTTTGCTAAATTGAAATACACTGATGCATATCTCCTACTAATTCAGGGGGGTTAATCCCATCTTGACTCACACATCGACTTGACAAGTACTTGTCTGCACTCAAAAACCTTTCATCACTGAATTAGAAACTCTGTTAGTCTGACATCAAAGTACAGTGAGTTGCTTGTAAGTCACCATGGTGATCTCAGGTCGTAGGGATATTTATACCCGTACTCTTTGCGAGCTACTTTTGATAGTAGAGTCCTCCGCAGTTGGTCAAATTTCATGATGATGTACTCTTACATCTCACCTGCATGCCATACCCATGTCTCCATATTATTTGATTACGAGGATAACCAACGCACATAGCACACAACGACCTACACATGATATCGCTATCATCCTAGTAATAGCGTATCATTGGTTCATGAATCAATTTGACTATACGATAAATCTTTCTTTATCGATCAAAATAATCCTAAAGATTTCATCACAATATAAGAGTTCATTAGAAGATGTAACCTTGTGATGAAAAATATCAAAAAATTTTTATTATTTATCAATTCATATACACTTATAATTAGCACAATCATCAAATGATTGGCTTTAGGACACAATTCTCAATACTTTAAACTCTTCAAGGTTCCTTCCATTGTGACCAACATGTTGACTAGTTTGGGTATAGTGCAATCGAGTTTGTTCATATAAAAATTTATAATAAATTGACTATATAAACTCGTAAGGGATTGAAGGATAAGATCCATCTGCAATTTCTTTTGTATTTCAAGTCTGAGCTCCTCAATGTCCTTGATCATTGTCATACAGTGCTCATGGATAGACTGTCCTTCGTGCATCTTCAAGTTGAAGAGTCTTTTGGATACTTTGAAGAATGCAGTATGACTCTACTCACCATACAACTCTTGTAGGTGAGTGATCATAGCCCTAGAAGTGGACATATGCTCATGCTGGCTTTGTAACTCATTTGACATAGAAGCCAGCATATAGCACTTGATCTGACTATCTTTATTCGTCCACTTTTCATAAGCAGTCCTTTGCTCAGTAGTAGGACAGTTTGGTAGTATTATGGGTTCCTGGTCGAGTACATGACCTAATTTTTTTGAGGTCAGAACAATCCTGAGGTTTTTAAGCCAGTCTTTATAATTAGTTCTGATCAAATGATTGCTTTCAAAGATACGGGCTAGAGAATTTGTGGCTGACATTGTTTAACTATGAGAGTAGAGATTCACGTTAGATTTTTATACTTAATATTATATTTATTTCTAAAAACTTTAAGATGCAAACAATGACTCTCACTAATTTTTTGAATCCCTTCACTCTCTGGATGAAAAATAAAAATCCTAACATGACAAAGCATTCCTAGTGAGTGCTACGGTCCCACTGATGCCATGTATCTCACCTAACAGTTATTGGTCACATGCACATTGTTGCATAGGCAACTCTTTGCTCAGATACTTCTCTAAGTATGTTGCAGTGACTTGGTCTCTAAATCATGTGGGCTTACCTAACAGTTATTGCCCATACTCTTTAGTTAAGCCCGACCCAACATTCACAAGCAGGTGCAAGACCATCATTGGGTCCTCACCTAACAGTTATTGGGCCCAATCCCATCCTTATCCTGGAGCAATTCTTTGCTAATAGAGTGGTTGCATATTTTCGATGCAACTGAACCACTGTGACCAATCGAGAATAATCAACGCCGGTAGCACGCTTGCACATCTACAATGGTGGAAGACCTATGGACTTAATATTTGTGGAGAGGTTTAGATTTAGGTGTCATCTAATCAGTCATCAGATGATCAATCTATTGGCATGGGCTAAACCAAACCACTAAGCAATCTTATTCAAGACCCAATCTTCCAAATTGATCAAGTAAGTAGAGATCGATGGGGGTCCCCTCATCGCTTTTCTTAGACACCAATAAATTGATCAGATAAGTGAACGAAATCAATTAAATAACCACATATCAATTACTTGCCCCAGATACCAATAGGTCAATTAGTCTAAATAGATTAGCTCAAGCGAATTAGGCTCAAACCATTGAGCCAAATTAGATCCTTAGGTTAATCTATTCTACATATGGGACTCAATCGATTTGATCAACAATAATTGCATGATCATTTAACTTAATTAATCTAATTTTAATCAATACTTAATTCGATTTGATCAATTACTTAATCAAATTAGACCCATATGAATCAAATCAAAAACTCTAGATGCAATCCAATTACATGATCTAATTTTTGATTTTCTCATAATCAAAACCCTCATGAACAAACATAAATTTTAGATTCTAAAATTAAATTTTAGATCTAAATTCTTTACATGAAAGTAAGTTTTAAATCATAAAAATAATTTTCAGATTTAACATATAAAAATATGCCTCATATATGCATGCAAAATTCAAATCTAAATAAAATTCAAATCAACAACATGATATCATATATCTCATATACTAATTAAAAGAAGAGTGCCCTATAAGCCAATTGCAAGTGTGTGGTGATAAAACTTTTTTTTATAATTTTTTAACTCATGAAATGATATTTATTATTTGAGATATTGATTCGTCATATTAGTTACATCTTATTATGTCTAAGATTATGATGAACCCCAAAGATTAGGGCAATAATTTTAAGAGATATGAATGGATCATGCTAGTGAGACCTAAAATCTTAATTTTAAATATTTTTGATCGTAGGAGCATTAAATCGGAGATTAATATTTCAGATAGACTGGTACATCCTATGTATGCTCGATAGAGAGAGTGGCAGATCTCACTAGCCACTTGTGTGAGACACTAATACAAAGATGTGGGTGCTCATTTAGAAAATAAATCTACTGAATTGACTCGATGAAAGATAACATCTTATGGAAGCCTTACCTGCATGTCAAAGATGGTTCTCTAAGTGAGAGTTGTGCAAGTGATCCTTAGACCAGAGACCATCATAGAATCTTATACACATGAACCCATATTTTGGTTCATACCCAGGCATGGCATTAAGATATGTACGGGGTATTCTGGATATGATGGAGTGTATATAGAGATTGTGAGTAGGTCAACATGGAATCGATCACTCCTAATAAGAGGAGATCGCATCCTGTGTCTTCTCAATTTTAGATGATTTGGGAAAAGTCTTTTGACCAAAAGCAGAAAGAAGATTAGAAAGAATTTCTAATACTTCTTCATTAGAGTCATCATTGGTTAATTGAGAATTAATATGAATATATATTTGAGTTTGACATGATTTCATACTCATAAACATATTCAGGGTGTAGGAATGATCGAAGGATTGAATTGTATGGTAACTTACTACTGAAGGGTATATTTGATATTTTTATCAAAATTTTATATTTTTTAGGTAGTCATGTAATGTTGCTAGACGTCAATCTTGATATGTAAATTTTTGATCGAATTAAAGAGTTTAATTTGATCATCAATTAGAAAAAATTTTAATTATTGAACTCAGATTAGCTCGATTGGACCTAAATCGATTAGATTGAAATCTAATCAAATTTGGTCAACTTGCACCTAGACCTACTGTTAGCTAGATATAGAATCCAATGGGACACACGCATATGAAAATTGGCCAAGGATCCTTTTAAAATAAGTTGATTGAAATTTTGGATTCAATCAGGGCTCCGGTAAGCATGCTAGCATGCCAATTAGAAAAAATAATAATTATTGAACTCATATTAGCTCGATTGGACCTAAATCGATTAGATTGAAATCTAATCAAATTTGGTCAACTTGCACCTAGACCTACTGTTAGCTAGATGTAGAATTCAATGGGTCACACGTGTATAAAAATTGACCAAGGATCTTTTTGAAAAAAGTTGATTGGAATTTTGGATTCAATCAGGGCTCCGGTAAGCATGCTAGCACGTGTGGAACCCTTGCTCCTTTGGAGGTCAATGTGGTCTCATCCCTTGCTAATTAGCTAGCTCAATTTAGTGAGTATTTGGGTCAGGTCATACCACCTAAAAGCAGCCCAAATTGGAGTGCCACATCCCATTTTAACACAATTATGAAGAGTCCAAGTTGCGAAGGACTCTTGGCACAAAACAGGTTCTACGTACAAGTGTTGGCATGGGCAAAAGAAAAGAGTCCTTCTGGCATGGGATTAAGATGCGTGTGGCAGCCCATATCACCCTCCATTCTTCGGTGCACATCTCAAAGGAAGTCTCACACGTGCGCGCAGAAGTGTCACATCTCTCCAAGATTTGGAGAGTCCTTCTCCTTATCAAATGCTTTCAAAATGGAACAATTTTTGGAAATAACATTTCACATTTGACAAGCTATTTTTAATAATTTTTTTGGAATTTTTTAGACTAATCTGGATGCCAAATAGATATCATAAGTTCCTCCACATGCCTGTGCATGCGATGATTAGACTTCGCATGAAAGGACATGAGAACACATCCATTTGTGAGAATTTTTATCCTCTCATTATATGTTATGGAATAATGATTGAATCCTCTATCCACATAGATTTTTGAAGATATTTTTGATTTGAGAAGGGATGCAAAAATATCCCATCTCTGATCACACGCGCAGAGCAGGGTGCTGATCGACGTATCATTGACAAGAGTCCTTCTGTTTGAAAGAACTCTTACCTCTGATAATCAGATTAGATAGGCCTTTTGGATGAGATGCATCCCTCTCTTTTGGCATCCCTCTAGTGGCTATAAATTGACTAGGGCACTGGGTGTCCGAGGTAATTCTGAAAGAGTTTTCAATTTAGTCTCTGTTGCTCTCCTTTCTTTCTTACAACCTATCTTAGTTTTAGGACAAGGCTTTGGAATTTAAGACAAAAACTTATCTGATCCTAACAAGGGTTGTGAAGGTCTTAAAGAAGGAGGATCAGATGTCTAGAGGAGGTTTTGAGAGGATGGAGTCAGTTTTTTAGAGAAATCTGATTAGTATCAGACTAGTCGAGTTCTAGTGGCTAGAACTCTTGAAGCAAGGTGAAGAAGGAGCGCTGTCCTTGGTTCAGTTTTTGTGTGAATCATCATTGAAGGACGGACACTTGAATGTCTTATAAAAATTGAGATTAGTACTATAGATATTTTTTTTATCCTAATTTATAATTATTATACTTTAATTATTATAGTCAAGGGTTTTTAGGCATTGGGGTTTCTGGTGCATCGGATGTTTTGAATAAAAATTTTAAACACCTAACCCTTTCGCTGCACCATCAAAATCCAACAGTGGTATCAGAGCCTACCTTGATCTATATAATCAAAGGTTAGAATGTTGTCTTGATTGTGATCAAACATGGATTTTTGGTTTGGTTCAAGTTGGGTTAAAGGTTGAACCCAATTGAACATCCAAACCCTCGCATGTCTTAGAGATATATTTTTAAATATAAAATATATGATGCATGTATAAAATCTTTTTTAGTAGCTTAATACTCTAATTGGATTCGTCATCAGGCTGTCCGATCATAAGAGCAAGTAGAGTTCAGAGATCCTCTCTTCCTATTTAATAGGGTACTCTTATGGTGCGTAGGGGTACCATTATGATGTCCTAAGAAGAAGAACCATGAAAAAAAATATTTTGTGTTCATGCATGTTCTTAGAACATCATGCATATGTGATATGCTTAAGATGCTTAGTTATAATCATATTGTATGATTATGATTTTGTATCTTAAAGATATGAATAGATGCCATGATTAGTTGTTATGATTATTAAGATATAACTATAATAGTGCATCATTGTGATTGAATTAGGATGTGCTTGAGATCATTAAAATCCTCATAAAAATTATATTAAGTCGTAGTATTATGAATTAGTAGCTGATCTATTTCTTGAATTGATTAATCAATTGGTGTCTAAGGAGTGTTTCAAGTACGGTGGTTATTTAATTGGTTCCATTGCTGGCTTGGCTAATTTTATTGGTGTCTAAAAAAAATAACGGGGGGACCCCCACCAATCTTAATACTTTCCTAGCCAATTAGATTAGTTCGAATCTTGAATGAAGATAGCTCAGTATTTAGAACATTACATATGCCTTCCTTCATGCTTAGTCAATATCCTATCAAAAATCATAGTAAGTTTGTTGTGATATCCACAAGGCTTGCTATGGACATTGATGTGGGTTTATCTTGATCCATATTATATGCTATACGGTATATTTAGATATGTTGCTTTGTTGTGATATCCACAAGGATAGTATTTTTCAGATATGATTGTATAGAAATGAAGGATCTGACTTAACTAAAAATACTATAGTTTGTTGTGATATCCATAAGGCTATGAGTATTTTTAGAGGCAGGTTATGTTGAGAGTTGTATGAGATGGAATTAGATAGATTTTTCTACCTTTGAACTCATTGAGGTTTGTTGTGATATCCATAAGGCTTCATTGAGAGATTAAGATCTCAACCCCATTAAAAAATCAGTTAGGATTTATCGTTTACTATAGGAGAGGGCTATGGTATCCGATAAAATAGTGGAAGATATAACTAGTTTAAAAGTTCTCATCTAGTTATGTTTGTCAAACATGAGTGGTCTGCTTATACTATTATTCTTTATGTATGTAGATTTAAGTCTATATTATGGCTTCTTTATTTTCATTGCATCATATCATAAATAAAAATATGTTGACTGATCCAACTCTGTGGATTGGTTGAGGAACTTGCAAATAAGATTCATATTAGAGAAAAACTTTGATATTCTAGATATTCCTGACCTTGGATGGTTAGTAATAATGAGAAGGCAAAAGATATCCATATGGATATTAGCTGTTTATTTTGTGGCATGTTTGGACATTGAAAGTATAATTGCAAGAATAATCTTGCAAGTTTGAAGCAGGGTGCAAGTATAGCACTAAAAGATATGTATATGATACAAACCTATTTTTTATTGAGTGGCTTAGACTTTGATACTTAGATATTAGATACCACCTATGAATCATATATTTATAATTCATTACAATGACTACAAAATATCAAAGATTTGAAAAGAGGCGACCTCGAGCTTTATGGCACAAATGGAGAGTCCATTAGCACAGAGGCCGTGAAAATCTGTATGCTTGATTTATCTTCAGATAAAATTTTAGTATTAAAAGACTGTTATTACTTACCAAAGATCATTAGAAATATTATTTTTATACCTTTGTTATTAAAACAAGATTATGAAATAAAGCTAATGAGAAATGGATGCTCCATTTTTTTTTCTAATGAATTTTATGACAGTGGTTATATTGATAACAATCTTTTAATTCTTGCACTCAATGAAAATATTTTTCATATTGAAAGAAATATGAAAAGAAAGAGAGAAGCTATGAATATCACAAATCTCTAGTGTTGCCATCTTGGTCATATTAGTGAGTCAAGGATAAACAAGTTATACAAAGAAAAATTCTTTGACCCATATGATTATGAATCATTCGGAACTTATGAATCTTGTCTCATGGGCAAGATGATCAAGACTTCATTTTCTGGATATGGAAAGAGGGCGAATGAGTTGTTAGTCCTAGTATATATAGATGTATGTGGACCAATGACAACTTAGGCCAGAGGAAGATACTCTAATTTTATCACCTTTACGAAAGATTTATCAAGGTTCGGATATGTGTATCTTATGAAACATAAATTTGAAGCCTTTGATAAGTTCAAACAGTATCAATGTATGATCAAGAAATAAATTGAAAAAGGTATCGAGGTTCTTTGATGTGATCGAGCAGAAGAATACTTATCTAGTAAATTTTTTGATCATCTTAAAAGTAAAGGTATTCTCTCTGAATGGATCCCTCCTTATACATCCCAGTTAAATGGTGTAGCAGAAAAAAAGAATCGCACTTTAATGGATAAGGTGCAGTCCATAATGTGCTTCACTGATCTTTCAATATCTTTCTAGAGATAATGCCCTAGAGACTACCACATACATAGTAAACAGGGTGCCTTCAAAGTCTTAATCTTAAGCATCTTAAGACCTAGGGTTGTCCTACTTATGTCAGAAATATTTTTGGACATAAGCTTAGTGCTAGATCAGATAAGTGTAAGTTTGTAGGGTATCCTAAGAAAACTAATGGATACTACTACCACCTACTGAACAAAAGGTGTTTGTTAGTAGGCACATCACTTTTTTAAAAAAATGATATCATCCAAGAAAGAGACAATGAGAGGAATATTGAACTTACTGAAGTTCATGATTTACAAATCGATCCAGAAATACCAGTGGTTGGACCACAAGAAGATCCTCAATCAGAAGTACCTAAAGATGAGGTACATCCATAATACACACCTCCTCTCCGAAGATCAGATAGAGTGCATCATGCACCTCTGACATTTGATGACAATATGATCAACATCATTCAGGATGATGATCCACTGACCTATTCGAAAGCTGTCATGAGTAGAAACTCAGACAGATGGCTAAAAGCCATGAAATTTGAGATGGACTCGATGTATATCAACCAAGTATGGATCTTGGTTGATGCACCTAATGGTGTGATCCCAATAGGGTGCAAGTGGATCTTCAAGAAGAAGATTGGAGCAGATGGCCAAGTAAAAACCTACAAAGCTAATTTGGTGGTGAAGGATTTCAGTCAAAGCTAAAGAATTGACTATAATGAAACCTTCTCACCAGTGGCTATGCTTAAGTCCATCCAAATTTTGCTTACTATAGCAGCATACTATGATTATGAGATCTGACAGATGGATGTCAAGACTGTATTCCTCAATGATAATCTAGAGGAAGAATTCTATATGACTCAGCTAAAGGGATTTGTCTCAAGTGAGAGGGCAAATCAAGTATGCAAGCTAAAGAGATCCATCATTGGATCAAAGCAGGCTTTGAAGAGTTAGAACATCCGATTTGATATGACAGTCAAAGAGTTTGGCTTTATCAAAAATAAAAATGAACCATATATGTGTAAGAAGATAAGTGGGAGTGCTGTTCTCTTCTTGATTTTGTGTGTCAATGACATACTGCTCATTGGGGATGATATCCCAATAATACAATCGATCAAGACTTGGCTATCGAATAAGTTTTTCATGAAAGACTTGGGTGAAGCATCCTATATACTAGGTATAAAGATCTATAGAGATAGATCTAAAAGGATGTTAGGCTTATCCCAGTCATGGTACGTAGATCTCATATTAAAAAGATTTAATATGAAGGCTAGTAAGAGAGGTTACCTACCTGCAAGTCATGATATACGTCTCTCTAAAAAAATATATCCTAAGACACCAGAAGAGAGAAAAAGGATGAATGAAATTTCTTATGCTTCAACTATGGGATCAATTATGTATGCTATGCTATATACCAAACCTGATGTAGCTTATGCTTTGGGCATAGCTATCAGATTTCAAGATGATCCAAGAAAGGATCATTGGAAAATGGATGATAGCAAGTCGATATCAGGATATGTATTTACCCTAAATGATGGGGCAGTGAGTTGGAAGAGCTCCAAGCAGCAGATAGTATCTAGCTCAATTACTGAGGCAGAGTACATCACTGCTAGTGAAGTCATTAAGGAAGCTGTCTGGATGAAGAAATTCATCATGGATTTAGGAGTCATTCCTAAGAATGAAGGACCAGTATCACTCTATCGTGATAACATTGGGGCCATTATTCAAGCAAAAGAACCTAGGTCTTATTATAGATCTAAGCACATCCTTAGACACTTTCATCTCGTTGGAGACAAGATGTTGTCCTTGAATATGTAGATAGAAAGAACAATATAATAGACCCAATCACTAAGGCCATACCACTATAGCTAAATGATCGCCATCTTGATTATATGAGATACAAAGATGATTGACTTTAGTATAAGTGGGAGATTGAAAAAAGAGTGCCCTATAAGCCAATCACAAGTGTGTTGCGATGAAACTTTTCTTTATAATTTTTCTACTCATAAAATGATATTTATTATTTGAGCTATTGATTCATCATATTAGCTGCATCTTATTATGTTTAAGATTATGATGAACCCCAAAGATTAGGGCAATAGTTTTAAGAGACATGAATGGGTCATGCTAGTGAGACCTAAAACTCTAAAATTTTAATCTTAAACATTCCTGATCGTCGGAGCATTGAGTCGGAGATCAATATTTTGGATAGACTGGCACATCCTATGTATGCTGGATAGAGAGGGTGGCAGATCTCACTAGCCACTTGTGTGGGATACTAATACAAGGATGTGAGTGCTCATTTGAAAAATAAGTCTACTGAATTGACTTGATGAAAGAGAACATCTTATGGAAGCCTTACTTTCATGTCAAAGATGGTTCTCTAAGTGGGAGTTGTACAAGTGATCCTTAGACCTGAGACTACCATACAAAGATGACTTGAAAAAAATCTTTTGGCCAAAAGCAGAAAGGAGATTAGAAAGAGTTTCTAATACTTCTTCATAAGAGTCATCATTGGTTAATTGAGAATCGATATGAATATATATTTTAGTTTTACATGATTCCATACTAATGAACATATTCAGGGTGTAAGGATGATCGAAGGATTGAATTATATGGTAACTTACCACTGAAGGGTATATTTGATATTTTTATTAAAATTTTATATCTTCTAGGTAGTCATGATATATTGCTAGATGTTGATCTTGACTTATAGATTTTTGATCAAATTAAAGAGTTTAATTCGATTACCAATTAGAAAGGATTATAATTGTTGAACTCGGGTTAGCTCGATTGGACCTAAATCGATTAGATTGAAATCTAATCAAATTTGGTCAACTTGCACCCAGATCTACTGCCAGCTAGATGTGGAACCCAATGGGTCATACGCATATAAAAATTAGCCAAGAACCCTTTTGAAAATGGTTGATTGGAATTTTGGATTCAATCAGGGCTCCAGTAAGCATGCTAGCACGTGTGGAACCCTTGCTCCTTTGGAGGTCAATTTGGTCTCATCCCTTGCTAATTAGCTAGCTCAATTTAATGGATATTTGGATCAGGTCATGCCACCTAGATGTAGCCCAAATTCAAGTGCCACATCTCATTTTAAGATCAATTATGAAGAGTCCAAGTTGTGAAGGACTCTTAGTACAAAATAGGTTCTTCGTACAAGTATTGGCATAGGTAGAAGAAAAGAGTCCTTCTAGCATAGGATTAAGATATGTGTATAGCTCATATCACCCTCTATCCCCTGATGCCCATCTCAAAGTATGAGATATATTTTTTCTTGAATTTTTTGGGGTTGAGAAAAATTAGAAAAAAGAAGGAAGTCTTGCATGTGCGTGCAGAAGCATCGCATCTTTTTGAGATTTGGAGAGTCCTTCTCCTCATTAAATGCTTTCAAAATAGAACTATTTTTGGGGATAATATTTTACATTTAACAAACTATTTTTAATAATTTTTTTTAAATTTTTTTCAAACTTATCTGGATGCCAAACGGATACCATAGTTCCCCCTCATGCCTGTGCATGTGGTGATCAGACTTTGCAAGAATGGACATGAGAACACATCCATTTGTGAGAATTTTTATCCACTCATTATATGTTCTAGAATTAGAATTGAATTCTGTATCTACATAAATTTTTGAGACTTTTTTTGATTTGAGAAGGGATGCAAAAATATCCCTTCTCTAATCGTGCGTGCAAAGCAGGGTGCTGATCGATGTATCATTGATAAGAGTCCTTCTGTTTGAAGGAACTCTTATCTCTGATAATCAGATCGGATAGGCCTCTTGGATGAGGTGCATTTCTCTCTTTTGGCATCCCTCTAGTGGTTATAAATTGATTGGGGCACTAGATGTCTGAGGCAATTTAGAAAGAGTTTCCAATTTGATCTCTGTTGCTCTCCTTTCTTTCTTACAACCTATCTTAGTTTTAGGACAAGGCTTTAAGATTTAAGACAAAGCCTTATCTGGTCCTAACAAGAGTTGTGAGAGTCCTAAAGAAGAAGAATCAGAAGTTCAGAGGAGGTTCTAAGAGGATGGAGTTAGTTTTTTGGAGAAACCTGACTGGTATGAGGTTAGTCAAGTTCTAGTGGCTAGAACTCTTGAAGCAAGATGAAGGAGTGCTGTCCTTGGTTTAGTTTTCATGTGGATGATCATTGAAGGGCGGATACTTGGATACTTTATGAAAATTAAGATTATCTCTATAGATATTCTTTTTATCTTAATTTATATTTATTGTACTTTGATTATTATAGTCAAGGATTTCTGGGCATTGGGGTTTCCATTGCATCGGGTGTTTTGAATAAAAATTTTAAACACCTAACCCTTCCGCTGCACCACTGGAACCCAACACTAATCATGGATCATATTAAAAGTAATTTTATGATCTAAATATGCAATCACATATCTCATATATGAATCATGAATCAGGTCATATAAAATTTCAGATTTATGCATGCATCTACATATCATGTGAACATGAACTAAAAACCATTCTAGATCAAAATTTAGATCTATGCATGCTTTCACATATCAATTATATATTTTAAAATTAAATTTAAAATTAAATTTAAAATTCAAATATTTATCTATACAACTCATGTGTCAAGAAAAAAATTAGATTTTGAAATTTTTTTCAAAATATATATGTCAATTTTCAGCATATAAAATCTGTGGCTCTGATACAACTATTGGAATTTGTGAGTTGGAGCATGCATGTGTGTTTTAAAATTTTATTTTATAAATATCATAGTGGAATACAAGATTAAAATATTTTTAATCTAAATCATACATGCATAAAAATATAAAACCACAAGGATCTAGTTCATATGTTGAAATTGTACATATGCTGAAATTTAGATTGTGATCAAATCGCATATCTGTTTCGCAATCTATTTTATCAAATCTGGATATAGAAGAGAAGAAGTTTTCTTTTAGTAGCACAAGTATCCAGTCTCTATGAGTATCTACTCGAGATCAGTCTAGAACAGTCCTCTTCAAGTTGAATTTTTTTTCTCTAAGAAAATTTAGCCTACTGAATCTGAATGAAGTCTAGATCGCAATCAACTCTTGATCTCTTTCCTTGATCTTCTTCTTCTCTTCTTCTCTTGCCTTTCTCCCTTGCTTTGTACTGTTACCAAATACCAGGAACCAGCAGCAAAGAGGACACCCAACAGCCTTGGCATGGAGGAGAAGTGGGATGCCCCAACAAGAAAGGATGTGTGGGATGTCCCAAGAAGAAGAGAGGGAGATAGGAAGAGAGGGCATGGGGCTTTGTTTATGGTGTCTGGGGTGCTGGTTTTGATTGCCTTGGGACCTTAGGAAAAGCTCCTTTAAATAGGCAAAAGAATTGAATCCTATTCAATCTCATAATACAAGTCTTACTTGCATTATGTTTCCTAATAACTTAAGTTATTCAACTTTCTGAAGTGAATTTCTGTGCAGGGATAAAATGATAATTTTAAATTTTTTTTAAAATTATAATTTTATAGTAAAAATTATTAATTAATCTAATTAATTAACATATATTAACCCTACATAAGGATTTAAATATGATATATATATAGCATACATTTAAATTTAAAATTTAAACATCTACAGTAAATATTTTACTGTTATGTGTTTAGAACATATTATCCTCATGCAGGTAGTCGATCGCCGTAGTCTGATTACCGTCTGGATGGTCTGATCATCATAATGTAGCTACACAATATGTCTGGCCTCTGTGGATCGTCCACACAAAGCTCCCGATCTTATCGGCTCCTCACGAATGCTAGTTCGTTGCAGAACCCTTTCGACGGCTAATACTGATCGAACTCCTTCGATCGATGTCTGTCGATTTCTCGGATACTCCGAATCATTAGCAGAGATAGTAGAGAGGTTGATGAAGTTTTCTTTAAAGTCTGGTGGGCTCACGACACTCGTAGCTCACCTTCTCACTTCCCAAACCCTAGGCAGTAACCCTAGGGTACACACAAAAAATCCTGCGCCCAAAATCTTTCTTTTCTTTTCTCTTGAAATTTTTAAACTCTCAATCTCATCCACAAGGCCTTCTCATGCAACCTCTCCCTCTAAGAAGGTCATGCGCACACCCCACCTTCTCTTTCTTTTTTAAAACAGTGCAAGACCGCATCTTTACCGCATCTTCACCGTGTGAGAGGATAAAGCTAGGTGGTTGCTCACTTGAATTCAAATCAAATTTGAATTCAAATGCCAATCAACCTATCCTTATCCACTCAAGGTGAGAGAAGAGAGGGGCATGGGCTCTTTATGCGTGGAGAGTCTACACGAGAAATATTTTCTCATGTAGAGCAGGGGCGCACAAATAGATAAAGTGGTGCATGGGTTAGTTGCCCATTCAAATTCAAACATCATTTGAATTTGAATGGCCAACCAACCAATCTTTATCCACCCAAATGGTGCATAGGGGAGGGGCGTGGGAAGGCTTCTATGTGGGAGAATATTCATGAGAACTTGTTTCTCGTGAGTTCAAATAGGCGCAGGTGAGGTGAGGTGGCGCAGGGAGATAAGTCAAGGTGGTTTCAAATCTAATTGAACCAACCTTATTAAAATAGGTTAGGCACAATTAGACTAAATTAAACTCAACACAATTAGGCTTAATTAGACTCAATAAAATCTTAATCAAATCAAGAATTGACTAAGCCCAACCCCTGATCAGATCAGGCGATTAGGTCAACTCTTAACCTAATCGGGTCAAACCCAACTGAATCCAATTCAATTGGACTTGATCCAAAAATAATTACTCAATCAAATTAAGTTAATTAGTGATCAAATTACTATTTAAACCTCTCATAAATATTGAGTTCAAATCGGATGGGTAATCAGGCATCAAAGTCCAACGATATGAAATCTTGATCGAAGAGTTCCAAACCAGTGGGACTCTTGACCCCGGTATCCAAAATGTGTGAAACTCATAATCAGAGAATCCTGATTCTTGATCACAGAGTCTCAGACATGTAAGAATCAGAGTTCTCAAGTATGAGGACTCTTGGTCGAAGAGTCCCAGTTCAGTGGGACTCTTCACCAGCCATTAGATCAGATAGGAACCTCTAATGTGTGTGACCCCACAGGTTCGAACCTAAACCGATAGCACAGGAATCAATTTTTGTACTAATCAAAGTGACCATCTAGCAATGGTACCTAACATCCAGATAGGTCGAATAGTCACAATCACAATATTCAGAACCTATGCGAATATGGTTACTGTATAATTCATCCCTTTTGACCCCTGTGTATAGGATGACTCAGGGTTAAACTGTGAACCCTAATTAGATCATCCGATTCGTGCTCAACTCAAACAGTCATGTGACTCCTCACTAGGACTATCCTGGCCAAGGTTTTGCTAAATTGAAACACGACTGTACACAGCTCCTGAACTGGAGTGGTCAATCCCATCTTGACACATGCACCAACAAGTCAAGTACTTGACTACACCCAGCAGTCTTCCGTCACTGAATTAGAAATTCAGGTAGTCCAGTGCCTAAGTGCAGTGAGTTGCTTGCAAGTCACTATGGTAGTCTCAAGTTGGAGGGACAGTTATACCCATATCCCATCGGAGCAAATCTTGATAGTAGAAAAAACTCCGGAGTCAGTCATGTTCAGTGCAGATGTACCCTTACATCTCACCTGTATGCCATACCAGTGTCTCCACACTCCTTGGTTAAGAGAACAACCAACCCATATGGCACATAATGACCTATGCTTGATAAATGTTGTTGTCCTTGGTAACAATGTATCATTTGGTCGCGAATAGGTTTAAGGACTAAATGATAAATCTTTCTTTGTCAAGTTTAAATAGTCCTAAGGACTTCACCACAACACAAGAGTTCATTAGAAGATGAAATAATTTGTGATGAAAAATATCAAAATAACTTTTATTAATTTATAATTCATATACTAATACAAGAAAGAGCACAACCGTCAACAGGCTGACAATTATTTTTGGGACACTATTCTCAACAATCTCTCACTTGGTCTAAAGCCAATCGGTGCAGTATCTAATACCCATCTTCGACTTGAAGTCGTCAAACTCCTTCACCACAATGGCTTTAGTGAATGGGTCGGCTAGGTTCTCCTTCCCATCGATCTTCTGAAAGTCGACGTCACCTCTATCCACGATTTTCCAGATAAGATGGTAGCGACGCAGAATATGTTTCGTCCGCTGGTGTGCCTTCATTCCTTCCCCTGAGCAATGGCTCTGGAGCTGTCACAATAGAGCAGAACTGGACCAACAAGGGAGGGTGCTACTTTGAGCTCAGTGATAAATTTTCTCAGCCACACCGCTTCTTTGGCAACATCTGATGTAGCGACATACTCTGCCTCACAAATTGAATCAGCCACAGTGTGCTGCTTGAAACTCTTCCAGCAGACAGTTCCACCATTAAGGGTAAAAATAAATCCCAACACACTCTTACTATCACCGTGATCAGACTGAAAACTAGAGTCTGTAAATCCTACAAGTCTCAAGTCTGATTTACCATAAACAAGCCACTGGTCCTTAGTATTTCTTAAATACTTCAGGATGGTTTTAACAACCTTCCAGTGATTTTCTCTTGGATCAGATTTGTATCTACTCACTACCCTTAGTGAGTATGCCACATCTGGTCATGTACATATCATGGCATACATGATAGAGCCCACTGCCAAAGCATATAAAATTCTACTCATATGCTCTCTCTCTTGAGGTGTTGTCGGATAATTCTTCTTCGAGAGAGAAATTCCATGGTCTATCGGTAGATAGCCTTTTTTGGAATTCTTCATGCTGAACCTCTTCAGCATAGTATCAATGTATGTGGACTGGGATAAGCCAAGCAACCTTTTAGATCTATTCCTATAGATCCTCATCCCTAGGATGTAGGAAGCTTCTCCCAGATCCTTCATGGAGAACTATGATGACAGTCAAATTTTTATTCCCTGTAATGCAGGGACATCATTCCCGATTAAGAGAATGTCATCCACATATAATACAAAAAATATCACTTCTGGATCATTAGCCCACTTATAAATGCAGGGCTCTTCTCCGTTCTTAACGAAGCCATACGTCTTGATCGTCCTATTAAAATGTATGTTCCAACTCTGAGATGCCTACATAAGTCCATAAATGGACCTCTGTAGTCTGCACACCTTAGACTCATATGTGGATGTGAACCCTTCAGGTTGTATCATATACACCTCTTCATCTAGCTCTCTGTTTAGGAAAGCCATCTTCACATCCATCTGCCAGATTTCATAGTCCAGATGGGCAGCTATCGCAAGCATAATCTGAATGGATTTGTGCATTGCCACAGGAGAAAATATCTCATCATAGTCTATACCATAACGTTGATGATATCCCTTGGCAACCAGATGGGCTTTATAGGTCTCTACCTTTCTGTTTGCGCCCATCTTCCTCTTGAAGACCCACCTACACCTTATGAGTTTTACTCCTTCGGGTGGGTCAACCAATGTCCACACATCGTTGACCTTCATGGACTCCATTTCAAATTTCATGGCCTCTAGCCATTTCTTAGAGTCAGGTCTCTGCATTGCATCCATGTAGATGATCGGATCCTCATCATTTTCATCAAGTTGGATAGGATCGCCGTCTCGGACCAAGAAACCATAGTATCTGTCCGGTTGACGTGGTACTCTACAGACCGCCTTAAGAGTGCAGGAACAATGGGCTCTGGATCTGATCTAACCAAATCTGATTTAGGTTCAGCAACTTGTGTCAGTTTTTTCACTTGCCGAACTTCCTCAACTTCGATCTTAGAGGCAATAGTCCCTTCACCAAGAAACTCTTTTTTCTAAAAAGATTGTCTTAAGGCTGACAAACACCTTTTGCTCATCAGCTAGGTAGAAATAATACCCTTTGGTCTCTTTTGGGTACCCTATGAAATAACACTTGTCAGACCTAGGTCCAAGCTTGTCCATAATTAAATGTTTAACATAAGCCGGACACCCCCAAACCCTAAGGTGAGAGAGTACTGGCTTACGTCCTATCCATATCTCATAAGGCGTTTTGGTTACAGACTTACTCGAAACCCTATTTAGAAGGTAACAAGCCGATTCAAGCGCATATCCCCAAAGGGAGATCAACAGACCAGCAAATCCCATCATGGATCGAATCATGTCCAACAAGGTCCGATTCCTCCTTTCAGACACACCATTATGCTGTAGTGTTCCAGGAGGAGTCCACTGAGAGAGAATCCCATTCTCCCCAAGATATGTCAGAAACTCATTGGAAAGATATTCACTTCCTTGATTAGATCGAAGAGTTTCAATACACTTTCCAGTTTGTTTTTCTACCTCATTTTGGAATAGTTTGAATATTTCAAAGGACTCTGACTTATGCTTTATTAAGTAGACATACCCATATCTCGATAGGTCATCTGTGAAGATTATGAAGTAGAAATATCCACCTCTTGTACTTGAGCTCATAGGTCCACATACATCAGAATGTATCAGACCCAAGAGTTCACTGGCTCGCTCACCTTTTCCAGTAAAAGATGATTTGATCATCTTCCCAAGAAAACAGGACTCACAGGTTGGAAGTGATTCACAATCACCAACTTCAAGAATTTCTTCTTGAGCCAACCTGTTTATCCTGTTCTTATTGATATGACCTAGCCTACAGTGCCAAAGGTAGACTTCTGACATATTTTTAATTCTAGGGCATTTACCGAAGGTTTGAACCACATTAACAAGCTGTGATAGTAAGTAAATTCCATTATTTAGTTGTCCAACAAATATTGTAACACCATTCAAAATAATATTGCAAATATTTTCTTTTATTAAAAATTTATAACTGTATATGGTCAAAAGGCCTATAGAAATAATATTTAATAAAAAACTTTGGACAATAGTGACATTCACTCGGAATTATATTACGAGAGTTGATTACAAGGTTCATGATTCCTAAAGCTAGAACTGAAACTTTGCTTCCATCTCCAATGTTTAGAAACCTCTCGCCTTCATCAAATCTTCTACTGACCTGCAGACCCTGCATCGATTTACAGATATGATAAGGGCTTCCGATATCCAATACCCAGGCAGTAATATCACAAATGGAAAAGTTGCAAGGTGTTATCATATAATTACCTTGCTTCTTCTTCGGCCTGTTCGGATCCAGGGAGGTAATGTATAGAGGATAGTTTCTCTTCCAGTGCCCCTGCTTCTTATAAAAGAAGCACTTCGCCTGGCTTTAGTCGGGCTTGTGCTTCTTGGTCTGACCCTGTGCAGACGTCCTAGCATGCGGCCGCACCTTCTTATTCTTCTTATTCTTCCCTTTCTTAAAGGGTCGACGACCAAAAGAAGACCCTCCCACAATATTCACCGACTCCTTATGGAGCTGGTGGTCCTTCTCAAAGTTCTGCAGCAACCCCAACAAGTCATGGTGGTTCATTGCAGGCTTTGTCATCCGAAAATGAGTAATGAAGGGGAGGAAGGACTTGGGCAAAGAATTAAGGATCGCATCCTTACCGAGCTGCTCGTGTAAGGGAAAGCCTAGTTTACTTAGGTGTTCAATCATTTCGATCATGTACAGTACATGATCAGTGACTGAGGCCCCATCCATCATCCGAGCATTGAAAATGGCATAACTAGTTTTGTGCCTTTCAACATCGTCAGGCATGCCAAAGGAGTCATTCAACATTTGAAGCATCTCCTACGGCTGGACATTCTCGAACCTGTGGCTGAACTCATCATTCATTATCGCCAGCATTATGCACCGAACGGTGGTGCGGTCGTTGAGCCACTTCTGATAAGTATCTCGGATCGTCCCTCTAGCATTCGG
This sequence comes from Elaeis guineensis, assembly GCF_000442705.2. Taxonomy (NCBI): domain Eukaryota; kingdom Viridiplantae; phylum Streptophyta; class Magnoliopsida; order Arecales; family Arecaceae; genus Elaeis; species Elaeis guineensis. The sequence continues at coordinate 58,830,020 of NC_025998.2, read as the reverse complement.
GGCTGGCTCCTCAGGTGCCAGATCCGTTACTACATAAAGGATCCATTCATGCTCAAGGATGATTTTTAATTTTTGATACTAGCTATCAAAATTAGATCCCATGAGCTTGTCATTATCTAATAATGATCAGAGCGACAGGGTAGTGGCCATAGCTGCATAAAGAAAAACCAAACCTTTATTAGTATATTAATTATTAATACTAAAGACTTGGACTTTAGTCTAAAGTTTCTTCCAGTATTTTTATGAACTGGTAGCCTCAACCTCCAATTCAAGGAATTACTTTAATTCCTTAGTGGATACTAGAATCCACACAGACCACACACGAGCCCAACTTGGTTGGTCAACCCATGTGCATCTATGGGTAGGTTCATAACCAGTTGTTTCTCTAAACAACTTCTAGTAATTAATTTTGCCCCAGAACCTAATCAGTAGGCTTTGGCCTCCACTGAAAAGATCTGGTTAGGTCCAACCATTAACATGATTTGGTTTGGTGAATCTGACCAATAAATGATCAGGCCCGACTTAGGCCGGCCAACCTGACCACCGTCAGAAAGACTCAACCAAATTATCATATTATGAATGATAATTCCATTAGTCAATAAGCACTAGACCTTTGGGCCTCCAGTGATTATTAAACTAATGGACTCATTATCACTCACTTAATGGGAGGCTATGACTTAGTTATCACTATAACTTAATCATTTTTAGAGACCTAATAATTTTTGAGGATTTTATTAAAGGATAGAAGAGAAAAAATTAACCAGTCAATTTCAATCCTCCCACTGACTTCACCAAGTCAGATTAAAAAAGATTTAATTAAAGCCGGCATTAGGAGTACCTAAATTAGTCACACTGATTTACCTAATGATATGGGTGAGCCCTAATCACCAAGTGATCTAATCAAAACCTAACTCACCAGGTTAGCCAGGTAAGTGAGATCAGTGGAAGGGATATGCCATTAACTCGTCAGAGATCGAATCAATGCAAGTAGCTCCCAATTAAAAACCACTAGTCAGACTGTCGAACTTACCTTAGACACCAACCGGTTCATTAGTTTGAATTTGATCAACTTAGTAAAAAGGGTTCCACCGCATAGCCATGAATTAAGTTCATCTTGATCTAGTTAAAGACATGGACCCATTCAACTATAACTATTAGAGTTGAGTCTAGAGTGTCCTTGACCCAATCTAATTCAACTTTTGATTAGATTTGATCAATTACTCTAATTTAATCCATTTCTTTAAGCTAACCTCAGGTCGAACCCAATTATGGACCTAATCCATCTAACCCATTGACCCACAAGTTTATGCAATTGTCTTAGGTCTTAATTCACAATTCTAGACCAACTAGACAATACTTAATTCTTTTAATTAAGTATTTGGACTGATGGGTCAGGATTTGGCATTTCAAAAATAATTTTTAAATTTGAAAGATTTTTTTTTCTGTTCATCAAATGTGTTGACTCATTTCACAAACGGATCAGCACATTTCATAAATAGCAATCCTATTGCTAATTACATAACAGAAAATAACTCAATCGAAATAAATCATGAATATTCCTTTAGATCTAATCTAACACATTCATGATAAATTTTACAATTGAACCTTTACAATTAAGTCCTTTTGCTGCTTTGTCTGCATGGGATATAATCGCTCGGCACCCCTACCGCCATAGGAGAATCCCATCGTATGGGAGGAGAAGGACTTTAAACCCTACTTTTCTCCTATGACCGGACGACCATGGCAACCAACCCAATTAGACTACTTGCTACTTGAATTAAGAATATGTAAATATACCAATTTCAAAATTTAAATTTCAAATTTTAAATTTCAAATTTTTGAATTTCAAATTTTGAATTTTAAATTTTAAATTTTAAATTTTAAATTTTTAACAAATTTCAAATTTTAAATTTTAAATTTTAAATTTCAAATTTTTGAATTTTGAATTTTGAATTTCAAATTTCAAAATTCAAATTTTAAATTTAGAATTTCAAAATTCAAATTTAAATTTTAAATTTTAAATTTTAGATTACTACTTAATCTACGCATGTAAATATGTATCATATTTTAGAACCCACTCTGATACCATTTGAAGTGAATTTCTGTGCAGGGGTAAAATGATAATTTTAAAACTTTTTCAAAATTATAATTTTACAGTGAAAATTATTAATTAATTTAATTAACTAATATGTATTAATCCTATACAAGGATCTAAATATGATATATGTAGCATGTATTTAAATTTAAAATTTAAACTTCTATAATAAATATTTTACTGTTATATGTTCAGAACACATTACCTTCATGTAGGTAGTCGATCATCGCAGTCTGATCATCATCCAGATGGTCTGATCATCACAATGCAGCCACATAGTATGTCTGGCCTCTGTGGATCATCCACACGAAGCTTCCGGTCTAATTGGCTCCTCACGAATGCTAGTTCGTTGCAGAATCCTTTCGACGGCTGATGTTGATCAAACTCCTTCGATCGATGTCTGTCGATTCTTTGGATGCTCTGGATCGTCAGCAGGGATAGTAGAGAGGTTGATGAAGTTCTCTCTAAAGTCTGGTGGGCTCACGACACTCATAGCTCACCTTCTCACTTCCCAAACCCTAGGCAGTAATCTTAGGGTACACACAGAAAACCCTGTGCCCAAAATCTTTCTTTTCTTTTCTCTTGAAATTTTTGAACTCTCAATCTCATGCACAAGGCCTTCTCACGCAACCTCTCTCTCTAAGAAAGTCATGCGCACACCCCACCTTCTCTTCCCTTTTTAAAATAGTGCAAGACCGCGTCTTTACCGCGTCTTCACCGCATGAGAGGATAAAGCTAGGTGGTTGCTCACTTGAATTCAAATCAAATTTGAATTCAAATGCCAACCAACCTATCCTTATCCACTCAAGGCAAGAGAAGAGAGGGGCGTGGGCTCTTTGTGCATGGAGAGTCTACATGAGAAATATTTTCTCGTGTAGAGCAAGGGGCGCACAAATAGATAAGGTGGCGCATGGGTTAGTTGCCCATTCAAATTCAAACATCATTTGAATTTGAATGGCCAACCAACCAATCTTTATCCACCCAAATGGCACATAAGGGAGGGGTGTGGGAAGGCTTTTGCATGGGAGAATATTCATGAGAACTTGTTTCTCATGAATTCAAATAGGCACAGGTGAGGTGAGGTGGCACAGGGAGATAAGTCAAGGTGGTTTCAAATCTAATTGAACCAACCTTATTAAAATAGGTTAGGCACAATTAGACTAAATTAAACCCAATATAATTAGATTTAATTAGGCTCAATAAAATTTTAATCAAATCAAAAATTGACTAAGTCCAACCCCTGATCAGATCAGGGACCAAAATACCTCGACGATAGGTCAACTCTTAACCTAATCGGGTCAAACCCAACTGAATCTAATTCAATTGGACTTGATTTAAAAATAATTACTCAATTAAATTGAGTTAATTAGTGATCAAATCACTAATTAAACCTGTCATAAATACTGAGTCTAAATCGGATGGGCAATCGGGCATCAAAGTCCATCGATATGAAACCTTGATCGAAGAGTCCCAAACCAGTGGGACTCTTGACCCCGGTACCCAAAATATGTGAAACTCATGATCAGAGAATCCTGATTCTTGATCACAGAGTTTCAAACAAGTAGGACTCAGAGTCTCCAAGTATTAGGACTCTTGGTCGAAGAGTCCCAGTCCAGTGGGACTCTTCACCAGCTATTAGATCAGATAGGAACCTCTAATGTGTGTGACCCCGCAGGTTCGAACCTAAGTCGGTAGCATGGGAACCAATTCTTGTACTAATCGAAGTGACCATTTAGCAATGGTACCCGATATCTAGATAGGTCAAATAGTCACAATCGCAACATTCAGAACCTACGTGAATATGGTTACTGTATAATTCATCCCTTTTGACCCCTGTGTATAGGATGACTCAGGGTTAAACTGTCAACCCTGATCAGATCATCTGAATCATGCTCACCTCAAACAATCTTGTGACTCCTCACTAGGACTACCCTGGCCATGGTTTTGCTAAATTGAAACACAACTGTACACAGCTCCTGAACTGGAGTGGTCAATCCCATCTTGACACACGCACCGACAAGTCAAGTACTTGACTACACCCAGCAGCCTTCCTTCACTGAATTAGAAATTTAGGTAGTCCAGTGCCTAAGTGCAGTGAGTTCCTTGCAAGTCACTATGACAGTCTCGGGTCGGAGGGACAGTTATACCCATATCCCATCGGAGCAAATCTTGACAGCAGAAAAAACTCCAGAGTCGGTCATGTTCAGTGCAGCTGTACCCTTACATCTCACCTATATGCCATACCAGTATCTCCACACTCCTTGGTTAAGGGGACAACCAACCCATATGGCACACAATGACTTATGCTTGATAAACGTTGTTGTCCTTGGTAACACCGTATCATTTGGTCACGAACAGGTTTAAAAACTAAACAATAAATCCTCCTTTGTCGAGTCTAAATAGTCCTAAGGACTTCACCACAACACAGGAGTTCATTAGAAGATGAAATAATTTGTGATGCAAAATGCCAAAATAACTTTTTTTAATTTATAATTCATATACTAATACAAGAAAAAGCACAACCGTCAACAGGCTGATGATTGGCTTTAGGACACTATTCCCAACACTTCTATTAGAAATCCTTTTCGGAGCCAACTCTTGGAGCCTTTACACCCAAATAAACATACCCCAAATTATACCCAAGGGATGCCTCATAAGAGATCCATAAGCCCTCTAATCATGGGACATGCCTAACTTGATCAAATCAAGATGGCACTCAAGAATAACTATTAAGAAAATTAATTAAGGTCTTACGCCCTTAATTTACATGATCCAAAATTTTAGACATCCAACAATTGAAATCTAATAAATTTAATTTATTTAGATTATTAGTAAGTAATTAAGTTTGAATTATTTTATCAAATAAGAAATTCAAATATAAAAAAAAAAATTAGATCCAACCATGTGCTAGCAAAATTACCTTGAACCTAATCAAGCTTCTCTAAACCCAATTGACACTTTATAAGCTCAATTACTAATTTTAGGCCTAATTTCTTTATTATGTGACCCCATAGGTTCAATTCTATTTGGTAGTAAGATATACAATGATCTCTATCAAAATATCATTGAAACTCTTTTCAATGGGTTAGAACAATTTCACTCTAATTCATCAAGGATTATCGATCTAGAGCAATCCTACTGAGCTCTCACAATCCATTAGTGACACCTAGCAGTATGAAGTAACAATCCAGTAAAACTGAAATGAACCTCTAGGTGCAGTTAACGTGTAATTGAGTCCTTCTATCGTGAGTCCTGACTAGATGGTAGATCATAGATAAATAGTCAAATCTCAACATCAGTCATATAACAGATTTGATCAGCTAAAGTCTAATTATAACTTCTATGAAAATTTTTTTCATCAATCACATTGCTATGACCACAGACTCTCTGACTTAACCTCTCAAATCTCATAGGACTACTCCTCTCTATCAAGGTCGATAGATCCCATCTTGATGCGCATCCTACTCCTATAGTGGATCAACTGTCACCAATATCCACTACAAAGACTTATTGAGACCCATATTTATGTATCAATCCAACTTCAGCAGCTTCATTACGAGTAGTAGTACCATCTCAAGTCAAAGGATCATTCATACAACTATAGCATCGAGACAATTGCTGATGAATGAATAGAAATCTAAGTGATTTCTCATATGGTCATGCTCAGTACTAGTTGTTCTCTAACAACTATCCACACTCATTGTCCAATGTCTCTACACTATAGACTAAAGATCCATCTATTTCAAAAAAAATGATCTGTGCACCAGTCTATCTGGATCGATCATCATCCTCATGATGATCTTATGATTGAGAGCATTTAGGAATTAAATACATGTCTCTAATTCTCAACACCTTGAGAATATGTATCAAAAGCTAATTCTATGGATGATTCAAGGATACATCACATATGAATGAAAAATAAACTTATCCTTTTATTGATCAAATCAATGTATAAAGTACAAAATTGAATCCTAGATTTATTATAATGTGTCAGCCATATTGACTTCTAGGATATACATCTAACAGCATATTGATGTCAGGTATCATTGGATCAAAGAGCTTGTGGAAGAAGGCAAGGTCAAGCTGGTGAAGGTCCACACCAAAGAGAATCAAGTGGATGCACTAACGAAGATACTTTCATGAGATGGCTTTCGAAAATGTGTGACATTGATGTACTTGATGGACAGGACAGAGTTGGTTAAGGCCTTAGGGCACCAAGGTGGAGATTTTTGGACCTTATGTGGTGCTGCCAAGGCTCAAAAGACCAAAGCTAAAATTAAGGTCCAAAGTTCATGAGGTGGTCATGGGGTTTCTAGGGCTAGTTTGGGCCCTAGGATAAAAGGCTGTTAGCCTTTCGGATCTTGAGGTCTAGAGATTTTGGATCTTGAGGGGCTAACTTATATTTAGACTAGGATTGAGTCTATGATTATGAAAATGGGTCAAGTCATGGGTGTATATGGGTTTGGATGAGCGTAATCTTGTATTGAGTTAGCTAGGGGAGTTTTTGGGTTAGGTCATATTAGCCCAGTATATAAACATTCACTGTATTCAAATTCTATGAATCAAAGGAATACAAAATCATTTTCTCCCTAATATTTCTCTCTTTTCCTTCCTCTCTCTATTTGGTCTTCTCTACGTCCTAATAGCAAAAAATCCTAGGGTTTCTTGGCCATCAATATAAAAAGGAAAGAAAAGAGGCACTAGAAACTAGTGCCCTCCTTGTGCACACCCCCTTTTTGGTGCACCCCCTCTTGGATGCCCAAGAGGAGTTCCACACCCCATATTTTTCTTTTTGGAGATTTTATCAAGAGTACTTCTAGGTCTCAAAAGATCGGTTTCAGATCTAATGGAGAAGGGGATCAAATCATAGAGAGAAATCTTGTCGACAGGATCTACAAGGTTGCTGAAATCTTGAAAGCTATTTTTGTTTTGCTTGGTTGCTAGCCTTCAAGGACCTCCACGACTAGATCCTTACTATTTTCTGATGTCCACAACCCAAAAAGGTTGCTCCAACATGGATATCAAAATAAGCTATAGTATTTTCTACTTAAATCAGACCCTTCATTTCTATACAGTCATATCTGAAAAATATTACCCCTGTAGATATCACAACAAAATAACATATCCAAATATATCATAAAGCATATAATATGTATTAAGACAACACCAAATCAATTTTCATAGCAAGCCTTGTAGATATCACAACAAACCTACTATGATCTTTGATAGGGTATTGACTAGGCATGAAAGATGGCAAATGTAGTGTTTAAAATACTAAGCAACCTTTATTCAAGATTCGAACTAATCTAATTAGCCAAAAAAGTGTTAATATTGGTGGGGGTCCCCCTGTTACTTTTCTTAGACACTGATAAATTGGCCAAGCTAGCAAATGGAACCAATTAAAGAACCATCGCACTTGAAACACTCTTTAGATATCAATTAATTAATCAATTAAAGAAATAGGTCAGCTACTGGTTCACAATACTATGACCTAATATGATTTTCATGAGGGCTTTAATGGTCTCATACATATCCTAATTCAACCAATCATAACGATACACTATTATAGTTGTATCTTTATAAACATAACAACTAATTATAGCATCTAATCATATCTGTAAGATATGAAATCATAATCATACAATATGATTATAATATAGCAACTTTAGCATATCATATGCATAAAGTACTAATAACATGTATAAATATAAAATACTCTTTTCATGATTCTTCTTCTTAGGACATCACAATGGCACCCCTACATGCCATAAGAGTACCCCATGGAATGGAAAGAGAGGGTCTTTGAACTCTACTTGCTCTCATGACCGGATGACCTGGTGATCAACTCCAATTTGAGTACTAGGCTACTAAAGAGAAATTCTATACATACATCATGTATTTAATATTATATATCTAAAACATATCTCTAAGATATTTTAGGATTTGGATGTTCAATTGAGTTCAACCATTGACCCAACTTGAACCAAACCAAAAATCCAAGTTTGATCACAATCAAGACAATATTCTAAGCTTTGATTGTATAAATCAACCTAGTTCTAATACCACTGTTGGATTTTGGTGGCACAGTGAAAGGGCTAGGTGTTTAAAATTTTTATTCAAAATATCTGATGCATCGAAAACCCTAATACCCAAAAATCCTTGACTATAACAACCAAAGTATAATTAATATAAACTTAGATAAGAAAAATACCTATAGCACTAATCCAATTTTTATAAGTCATCCAAGTGTCCGTCCTCCAATGGTGTTCCACATGAAAATTGGATCAAAGACAGTACTCCTTCACCTTGCTTCAAGAGTTCTAGCTCCTAGAACTCGACTAGCCTTATATCGATCAGGTTTCTCTAAGAACCTTACTCGACCCTCTTAAAACCTCCTCTAGACTTTTGAATCTCCTTCTTTAAGACCTTCCCAACCCTTGTCTGGATCAGATTAGGCTTTGTCTTAAATCCCTAAGCTTTGTCCTAAAATTAAGATGGGTTGTAAGAAAGAAAGGAGAGCATATAGGAGAAAATGGAAAGTTTTTTAAATACCTCGGACACCCAACGCACAAGGCCTTTTATAGGCATCAGAGGGATGTCCAAATGCAAGGACACACCCCATCCAAAAAGGACTATCTGATTTGAATATCAGAGATAAGAGATCTTCAAGCAGAAGGACTCTTATCAATGATACGTTGATCAGCACATCCACCCATGCACGTGATCAGAGAAGGGATATTTTTGCATCCCTTATCAAATTCAAAAAATCCAAAATTTTAAACATGGAAAGAAAATTTAAATCTGATTCTAGATCACCTAATAAGGGAGCAAAAATCTCATAGAAGGATGCCTTCTCGATCACTTCACGCAAGACCTTATCACCACGCACGTGCATGTGAGGGGAAGCTTCTGGCGTCTATTTGGCCTTCTAATAGATCTGAAAAAAATTCCAAATAAATCTCCATAAAAATATTGATTAAAAATTAAATATTATCTAATAAGTGGTATTCTATTTTAATCACATTTGATCTATAGAATGACTCTTCAAAATGCGTAGAGTCATGAGACTTCAATGCATGCGCGCGAGAGCCCTTCTTCTTTCTAATTTTTCTCCACCCCATAAAATCCAAAAGAAAATACATCTCATTCTTTGAGATGTGCACCAGAGGATGGAGGGTGATATGGGCTATCACACACATCTGAATCCCAAACCAGAAGGATTCTTCTTTCTGCTCACGCCAACACATGCATGAGTCCCTTTTATTTGAGCGAAGAGTCCTCATCTAAGAGGACTCTTCAATTTTGGTGTTAACTTGAGATGTGGTGGCTCTTTTTGGGCTACATCCAAGTGGCATGACCTGATCCATTTGCTCACCAAATTGGGTTAGCAAATTAGCAAGGTATGGGACCAAACTGATCTCCCAAAGAGTTTGGGTTTTCATACCTGCTAGCATGCTTACCGAGAACCCTGATTGCATCTAAAATTTCAATCAACCTTATCAAAAGGGTCTTTGTCCAATTTTCATATGCCTGTGACCCATTGAGTTCCATATCTAGCTAGCAATAAATCTAGATGTAAGTTGATCAAATTTGATTAGATTCCAATCTAATCGATTTAGGCCCAATCGAGCTAACTCGAGTTCAACGATTAGAATCCTTTCTAATTGGCGATTGAATTAAACTTTTTAATTCAATCAAATCCACAAGTCAAGATTAACATCTAGCAATATATCATGACTATCCAAAAGATATAAAATTTGATAGAAATATCAAATATACCCTTCAGTGATAAGTTACTGTGTAATTTAATCCTTCGATCATCCCTGCATCCTAAATATGTTCATGAGTATGAAATTACATCAAACTCAAACACATATTCATATCACTTCTCAATTAACCAATGATGACTCTGATGATGAAGTATTAGAAATTTTTTTTAATCTCTTTTCTGCTTTTGGCCAAAAGACTTTATCTGAGTCATCTAGGGATGAGAATACACAGAATGCGATCTCTTCTTACTAGGAGTGATCGATTCCATGTTGACCTACTCATAATCTTTATACATGCTCCACCATATCTAGAATATTTCGTATATATCTTAATACCATGACTGGGTAAGAACCAAAATATGGATTCATGTGCATAAAATTCTATGATGATCTCAGGTCTTAGGATCACTTGCACAACTCCCACTTAGAGAACCATCTTTGACATGCAAGTAAGACTTCTATAAGATATTCTCTATTGTCGAGTCAATTTAGTGGACTCATATCCAAATGAGTATCCACATTCTTGTATTAGTATCCCACACAAGTGGCTAGTAAGATCAGCTACCCTCTCCGTCAAGCATACGAAGGATGTACCAGTCTATTCAAAATATTGATCCCTGACTCAATGCTCCTACGATCAAAAATATTTAAGATTAGGATTTTAGGATTTTAGATCTCACTGGCATGACTCATTCATATCTCTTAAAATCATTGTCTTAATCTTTGGGGTTCATCATAATCTTAGACATAATAAGATGTAGCTAAAATAATGAATCAATGCTTCATTTTATTATCAAATAATAAATATCATTACATGAGTTAGAAAATTACAAAGAAAAGTTCTATCGCAACATACTTACGATTAGCTTTTAGGGCACTCTTCTTTTAGTCTCTACTTAGCCATCTACTCCAATCTTCTTTTTGAAGATCCATTTGTAGCCTACTGGGGTCACACCCTCAGACGCATCAACCAAATTCCAAACTTGATTGGTATACCAGGAGTCCATTTCAGATTTTATGACTTCAAGCCATTTGTCAGAGTCATTACTCATAACTGCTTTCGAATAAATCATGAGATTATCATTTTCACTGATTTGGGATGTGTTGTCATTCTCAATGACAAACCCATATATGAGTGGTATATTACGCACTCTACTTGACCTTCAGAGAGAAAGTGTGTATGGTGGCTGTGCCTCAATAATGGATACTTCTGGTTGAGTGTTAGCTTGTGAATTTTCAACATGCTGATTCTAGATAGACTGTAGGTCTAGAATTTTCTTAAGTTCAACTGTCCAACCACTGCCCCCTTCTTGGATGAACTCCTTCTCCAAGAAAATAGCATGCCTACCAACAAATATTTTTTATTGAGTAGGGTGATAGAAGTAGTATCCTATACTCTTCTTGGGATAACCTACAAACCTATATTTATCTGATCTAGAATTAAGTTTATGTCCATCAATATTTTTCTCACATGCAAGGCAACCCCAAATCTTAAAGAGTTTAAGACTGGTCCTCTTCACTTTTCATATCTCATATGGAGTGTTAGAGATAAATTTTGATGGTCTTTGCTCCAAACATATGCTGCGATCTCGAAAGAAAATCTCCAAAAGGAGATTGAAAATTCTATGAAACACATCATGGACCTCACTATATCTAATGAGGTGCGATTTCTCCTTTCTGTAATATTATTTAATTATAGAGTATGAGGAGGTGTCCACTGAGAGAAAATATCATTTTATTTTAAATGATTGAGGAATTCACTAGTTAAGTATTCTCCTCCTCGATCAAATTTAATAGCTTTAACACTTTTGCCAGTTTGTTTTATAACCATTCTTTGATACTCTTTAAACTTGTCAAAGACTTCAGATTTGTATTTCATTAAATATATATATTCAAACCTTAACTTATCATCAGTGAATATGATGAAGTAAGAGTATCCTTCTCCGACCTGAGTTGATATTGGATCAAAAACATCAGTATGTATCAGATCCAAAATATCACTCACCCTTTTTCTATATCCAATAAATGAAGTCTTGGTCATCTTACCCATTAGACAAGATTCACAAGTTTCATATGCTTCAAAATCATAAGAATCAAAAAATTTTATCTTTGTATAAATTGTTAATTCTTGACTCATTTATATGATCAAATCGGCAGTGCCAGAGGTATGTGACATTCACATCTTATCTCTTTCTTTTCTTCATATTATCAATATGAAGTACATTATCATTAAGTGATAAGAATAAAAGATTATTATTAATATAAGTATTTCTATAACATTCATTAAAAAAATAAATAGAACAACCATTGTTCTTAGCTTTTATTCAAAACTTTATTCTAATAATAATGGTATAGAAATAATATTTTTAATAATTTTTTAAATATAATAATAGGTCTTCAATTCTAAAACTTCACCTGTAGGCAACTTCAACACCTTGGTTCCTATGGCTTTGGCCTAGATGGATTTTTCACTAGTGTCGAATAACACGAAGTCACCTTCATTCAAACTCCATATTTTCTATATATCCTATAATAATTTGCAAAGGTGTGAGCCACAAGCAGTATCTAATACCCAAAAATCTGAAGTTGAAGTACTTAATGATTGTTTGTATCATATACAAATATTTAGTAACATTTGCTTCTTTGTGCTTCAAAGTTGCAAGATATTCTTTACAATTTGTCTTTCAGTGCCTGTCCTTACTGCAATGATAGCAAGTACCTTTGGTGGAGACCTTCTTCACCTTCTTCTTCAAGATGCTAGCCTTAGGGTTCATATTTTTCTTAGAACCCTTCTTACCTTTTTTCTTGGAGATCATATCTACAAGAACTATAGCTTTTTCACCTTTGAAATGGCTCTTTACTATTTTGGGCATATTCAGTAATTCAAGCAAGCTAACATTTAGTTTCTTTATATGGTAGTTAATAACAAATTGTAAGAAAGAATCAGAGAGTGATTGCAGGATGAAATCCTATCTAATCTCACCATCCATGGCAAAATCTAATTATCCTAGATGAGTAATTAGATTAATCACCTTAAGGATATGAGTTTGCACGGATATGTCTTCACTCATCCTGATATGGAACAACTGCTTAGATATCTCATATCTAGCAGTTCGACTTTGTTCTCCATATAACTCCTTTAGATTAAAAAGTATAGAAGAAACATCCATGCCTTCATGCTGCTTTGGAAGCTCATTGTTCATTAAGGCAAACATGATACATTTGATAGTCACACTTTCATCCTTTCACATTTTATATGTAGCCCTTTTCTCCTTTGATGCATCTTCTCTGATCGAATCGAATGCAGGGGTATCCAATATATAGGAGACTTTCTCCTGAGTAAGAATAATTCTCAAATTTCTCAATCAGTTCACATAGTCTAATCAATTTATTTGTATCTAGTATGCCTCGAAATGATAGTGAGGATGCCATTTATATAGTTAATCTATAATAACAAGAACACTGTATAAGCGAACAACTCATGATAGCATACACAACTAGATTAAGACTTTTGTCTAATTGTATCTTTCACTATTTTAACAAATTTCATAACCCTTAAGAATGAAAAATGAGAAACATTATCATATTTCTAACTGGGGTTGAGATCCCTATTCCTTACAAACATCTTGTGGATAGCACAACAAGCATTCATGAGTTCAAGAGTAGGTAACTCTTTATCGTTTATACTTCATATAATTCTCAATATTTTTTTTTTGTTATGATCCAGGTGGTGTGCCCAAGGCCCAGGGGACCAAGGCTAAGGCCAAGGTCCATCATTCATGAGGGCTTCATGGAGGCTCTAGGGCTAGTTGGGCCCTAGGTTGAAAGGCTATGGGCCTTTCGAGTTCTTGAGGTCTAGGTTATGTGGGCCTCAAGAGACCAACTCTTTATGGGTCAGGTCTGGGCTCAGGATAGGTGAGATTAAGTCAAGTCATGGGTGTACATGGGCTTGGGTTAACCTAATCTCCCATAGAGTTGGTCAAGGGAGTTTTGGGTTTGGGTCACTTGACCCTGTGTTTATATATACATGTACTGTGTATAGGTTTGATTAAGCCAAGAAAATAGACAACTCTTTCTCCCAAGTCTCTCTCTCTCTTCTCCCTCTCTCTCCAGCAATCTTCCACACACCAGGAGCAAGAAACCCTAGGGTTTCTTGCCACCAGTCCATAAAAGGAAAGAAAGGAAGGGAGGTGCTAGCCCCTTCCCCCTTGCAGCCGCCTACCAGATCTGCTCTCCCCCTCTTGCAGGTACCCAAACACCAGGTCCAAGACCTAAAATCTCTTGAGAAGAGGTTGGTACAAGTCCCTCTCAGATCTGGAGTTGAACTGATGTTGTTTGAGATGCGGGTGAGATCTCCATCAACAGATCTACAAAAAGGCTGCAGTAGGACAGATCTGCGAGGTCTGTCTCCATCTATCTTCTTCCCTATTTAGAATATCCCAATTTAAGATCTACAAATTGAAGGACCTCAATCCTGGTTTGATCTGGTTGGGTACCAGATCTTGGAATTTTTAGAGGTGATTTCAAAGGCGTTCTTCATCTGGAATGAAAGGCTGATGAAGAAGACAGCAACCAGGCTGATTTCGTCAAGGGCCTTAGATCATGTCCAGAAGTCTCCAGATCTATTTGTTGCTGGTTTCGCTACACCAAAGGTCTGCGGGAGGAGCCAGAATCATGCTCCAATAGTTGGAATCAGAGCTACGATGGTGAGGAAGCGGTTCTAAGTGCGAGAAGTTGAAGATCCCAAGTGCTGAAAATTTTCAGCAAGGTACCATCAAGGTATATTCTATATTTTTTGATTTTATATTACTTGTTTGGCTTGGATCCAGTCATGGGCAGCAATATGAAGGTTGAATTCGAGAAGTTTGATGGCAAAAAAAATTTTTCCATGTGAAAAATCCGGGTGGAGGATCTTCTGGTTCAAGCAGATCTGGATCAGGCTTTGGATGAGAAGCCTGAGGGAATGACAGATAGACAGTGGGCATCGTTGGAGAAGAAAGTATGCTCGGTGATCAGAGGATGTTTGGCGGATGCGGCGTTGTATTCGGTGCTGGAAGAAAAGACCCCGAAGGGCCTTTGGTCGAAGTTGTACACCATGTACATGGGGAAGAATATGTGCAACAAGCTGATGTTGAAGAAGAGGTTGTACAGTCTTCAGATGCAGGAGGGATCTGATGTGATTGGCCACATTCAGAGGTTCGACCAGTTGTGCACGGAGTTGGTGAATATTGGGGTGAAGCTGGATGAGGAGGACAAGTCTCTATTGCTTCTTTGTTTGCTGCCCGGATCATATGATTCTTTGGTGACTACACTGCTCTACGGCAAGGAGACTCTGGAGTATGAGGATATGGTCTCGGTGCTGAGGTCGAATGAGCAGAGGGAAAAGTTGACCAGAGATTGGGCTCCCCAGGAGGGTTTGGCAGTAGGGGAGAGGACAGGTAGAGGCAGAGGCAGAAGCAAGTCCAGGGGGCGGTCCAAGTCCAGGAAGGGAAAGAAAGAGGTGAAATGCTTCAAGTGCAATGAGTTCGGGCACTTCAAGCGAGAATGTCCACTATGGAAGAGCAAGAAGGGAGAAAGAAGTGGCTCAGAATCAGTGAGTGCAGTTGTTGGGCAGCAGGTGGAGGATGATCTACTTGTGGTATCAGATGGTCACAGACATTACACAGAGGAGTGGACACTAGACTCTGCGTGCTCACATCACTACACACCACACAGGTCTTGGTTTGCGACATACACCAAGACAGATGAGGGATCAGTGACTCTAGGCAACAATCATCCTTGCAAGGTGGCTAGGATAGGGATAGCCAGGGTGAGGATATTTGATGGTATTGTGAGTACATTGACAAATGTAAAGTACATCCCGGAGCTGGAAAAGAATCTGGAGTCACTAGGCTATTTGAAGCACAGTGGATACTGCTTCAGTAGTAGGGCTAGAAGCGGAGTACTGAACATCTCCAATGGAGTCATGGTAGTGATGAGAGGCAGGAGGTTAGACAATAACCTTTATCGCATGGAGGGATCTGTGGTGACCGGAGAGTCTGATGCAGCAGCTGCAGCACAGGACCAGGAGGGGACTTACAGGATGTGGCACTACTGCCTAGGCCACATGGGTGACAGGGGGCTGAGGGAGTTGAGCAGGAGAGGACTCATCTTTGATCTGGAGGATGGTGCTACAGGGAAGATCTGTGAGCCTTGCCAGATGGGAAAGTAGAGAAGAGTTCAGTTCACCATCAGTACAGCTCGGAGTGCAGCCCCTTTGGAGTTAGTACACACAGATGTGTGGGGACCAGCCCCAGTTTTATCTAGGAATGGGGACAGATACTTCATGACCCTGATTGATGATTTCTCAAGGAAGCTTTGGATTTACTTCATGAGAGAGAAGTCAGAGGTCTTCACCAAATTCAAGATCTAGAGAGCTGAGGTGGAGAAGGAGCAGGGGAGGAGCGTGAAGTGTCTGAGATCAGACAATGACGGGGAGTACACCAGCAGAGAGTTCCAGGACTACTGTGAGGAGTGTGGGATCAGGAGACACTTCTCAGTTAGGGGGACTCTACAGTAGAATGGGGTGGCCGAGAGGATGAACAGAATACTTTTGGAAAAGGCACGATGCATGAGGCTGCAGGCAGGGCTTCCAAAGGGATTCTGGGTTGACACAGTTGACGCAGCCAGTTACTTGGTCAATCGATCACCTCACACCAGGTTGGATGGCAGGCTTCCAGAGGAGGTGTGGTCTGGGAGGACAGTTGGGCTGGGCCATCTTCGGGTATTTGGGTGCACGGCCTATGTGCACATTGGAGCTGGTGAGCGGATCAAGCTAGACGCCAGATCATGCAAGGTGGTGTTTCTAGGCTATCCGTGAGGAGTCAAGGGATACAGGCTGTGGGATCCCTTGAAAAAGAAGGTCATCATTAGTCGGGATGTGACTTTTGATGAGGAGTCAGTCCTACGAAGGCGAGCAGGCATGGAGGAGCAGCAGGAGCAGGAGGAGGTCCAGCAGGGCACTGCTGGACAGCTTACCTCTTTGATTTTGCCTCTTGCAGGTACTACGGGAGGACATGATATTCAGGTGGAGCACCTACCTAAGGTGTCTCCATAGGTGAAGATAACTCGGATGGATGATCGAGGTGGAGAGGTCCAGCAGGAGCGAGCTGGACCGAGGACTGATATCAGTGTTGCCCTACACAAGCCCAAAAGGACCATCAGGCAACCGGACCGATATGGCTTCGAGGAGATGCTGTCATATGCCCTGGTGATAGTGAATGGAGACCCATATACGTATCAGGAGGCTATTAAGAGCCAGGATAGAGAGTGGTGGGTCTAGACGATGTCTGAGGAGATGCAGTCTCTCCACCAGAACCAAACGTGGCGATTGGTGCAGTTGCCACAGGGGAAGAGGCCCATTGGCTGCAAATGGGTCTATAGTCGCAAGAACAGAGTGGAGCTGGTTGAGGCCTTGGGACACCAAGGTGGAGATTGTTATGATCCAGGTGGTGTGCCCAAGGCCCAGGGGACCAAGGCTAAGGCCAAGGTCCATCATTCATGAGGGCTTCATGGAGGCTCTAGGGCTAGTTGGGCCCTAGGTTGAAAGGCTGTAGGCCTTTCGAGTTCTTGAGGTCTAGGTTATGTGGGCCTCAAGGGACCAACTCTTTATGGATCAGGTCTGGACCCAGGATAGGTGAGATTAGGTCGAGTCATGGGTGTACATGGGCTTGGGTTAACCTAATCTCCCATAGAGTTGGTCAAGGGAGTTTTGGGTTTGGGTCACCTGACCCTATGTTTATATATACATGTACTGTGTATAGGTTTGATTAAGCCAAAAAAATAGATAACTCTTTCTCCCAAGTCTGTCTCTCTCTTCTCCCTCTCTCTCTAGCAATCTTCCACGCACCAGGAGCAAGAAACCCTAGGGTTTCTTGCCGCCAGTCCATAAAAGGAAAGAAAGGAAGGGAGGCGCTAGCCCCTTCCCCCTTGCAGCAGCCTACCAGATCTGCTCTCCCCCTCTTGCAGGCACCCAAACACCAGGTTTAAGACTTGAAATCTCTTGAGAAGAGGTTGGTACAAGTCCCTCTCAGATCTGGAGTTGATCTGAGGTCATTTGAGGCACGGTTGAGATCTCCATCAACAGATCTACAAAAAGGCTGCAGCAGGATAGATCTGCGAGGTCTATCTCCATCTATCTTCTTCCCTATCTAGAATATCCCGATTCGAGATCTACAAATTAGAGGACCTCAATCCAGGTCTGATCTAGTTGGGTACCAGATCTTGGAATTTTTAGAGATAATTTCAAAGGCATTCTTCATCTGGAACGAAAGGCTGATGAAGAAGACAACAACCAGACTGATTTCGTCAAGGGCCTTGGACCGTGTCCAGAAATCTCCAGATCTATTCGTTGCTGGTTCCGCTACATCAAAGGTCCGTGGGAGGAGCCAGGATCATGCTCCAATATTTTTTACCTCTAGATCATTTATAGTCTTGTGAATAGTACAACAAACTATAGTATTCTAGTTAAGGTAACCCTTCATTCCCATATAGTCATACACAAACAATGCTGCCCTTGTGGATAGCACAATAAGGCAACACAATTCGAATATGCCATAAGCATCAGTATACAATTAGTCAATATTATATCAATTTTTATAGTAAGTTTTGTGGATAGCACAATAAGCTCACTAAGATCTTGACATACTCTATTGACTAAGCATTAAGGAAGACCTTTATAGTATCTACATCACTAATCTATCTAAGTCCGAAACTCAATAAGATCAAATTGGCTAGGTAAGTAGGTGGGAGGCCCCCTATAGCTTTTCTTAGAAACCAACAAAGTTGGCCAGGCTAGCATACAAACATTAGAAAACCATCTTTGACACTTACCTAGACACCAATTGATTAAATGAACGTGATGTTAGAATACACTATGGTTTCGTACGTGTAGTTCAAAATTTTTTCAAGACATCTATGCTGCAAAATAAATAAATTAAAATAATTTTAATTTATTCATGTACTAGATTAGATATGAAAATTATAGTAAAGATCTTGATATAAACATGTAACCATGATCTGATATCTAAAACAGAAAAATAAACTGTTAGAAAAATAAAATAGAGATCGAATCTCCATACCTCAGATCCTGCGGATGTCCTAGGTTCTGATCGTAGTTGCGCATGTGTCCGACCTCTACTAGAATCCACACGAAGCTATCTGATCAAAGTACTAAGATCATCAATGTGCTAGTATCTTGCAGATCTCGCTCCTCATCCATGGATCTTGATCTCTTCTTTCAGATCTTAAAGAAGCAAATCGCTGTGCGAACTCTTTCGCACAGATCTGATGGGATCTGAACCAGATCACCATGAAGAGAAGAAGAATCCTTTTTCTTCTCTTCTTCTCTCTCTTTTTCTCTCTTAGATCTGATCTATATCAGATCTAGGCATGGACATGAAGTGGAGAAGGAAGAGGTGTTGGGGAGGAGAGAAAGATGTAAGAAAGAAGCCTCTCGCATCTAACACACACCACCTCCCTTCATGCGTCCTCTTTTAATTTTTTGTCGCATCAAAACTAATTCATGCCACTTCTCCCTCATGCCCCAAAGAGATAAGATCAAATCTTATCCAAATAGGTAAGAATGGCATGGAAAAGAGGAAGGAAATATGTGATGCGCCAAAAAACAAATCATATGATCTCTCACGCACAAAACTAGCGCACAACCACTTTCTCTAATTTTTTTATCACACAAAAAAATACTTTCATGCACCAATCTAAGATATTTTTATCTTATTTTAAATTAACTTTAAATAAAAAAAATTTGGATGAAAAGGAGTTCCAGATAAGGCGGGGTGCCAACACTCCTTTCACGTGCATGAAGAAAGAAGGATGAGAAAAATGATACCCCACTTCTTTTTTTGGCATGATTTTTGGAGAGAGAGTCTCAAAAAATTTGGACTCTCATAATTCATCTGGTTTAAATAGAGCTTCAATCAAATTCAAATCGAGTCTGAAATAAGCCAAATTCGAAAAGACTATCAAGTCTGATCCAATCAAGCTTGAAATCTAAATCTGATTTGAAAAATTGAATCTAATTAATATTAAATTAAATTAAGTCTAATTAAATAAAATATAATTTAAATTAATTAAAATATAATTTATAACTCAATCAGCTCAAAAAAATTATAATAATTATAATTAAGTCTCTATACTAATAATTAGCAACTGCCAAAACTGTAACGCTTACAAATTAGCAGTTTCTAAAATTTAAACTATCAATCTAATTGATAATTCAAATATAATCTAAGCCATTGATCAGGTCAAGCTTCTTTTGTGTATGATACTTCAGATTCTATTTTATCTGATAGTGAGACATACGATGATCTCAATCACAGTATCATCAAAACTCTTTTTGATGGGCTGAAACGATTCTAACTCACCTCAACAAAGATCGTTGATCCGAAAATGATCTTAGTGAGTTCTCATGATCCACTATTGATATCTAGTAATATGTAATGACAATCCAACAGAATAAAAAAGTAAACTCCTAGGTATAGTTATCGTGTGATATAATCTCTCTATCGAGAGTCCCGACTTGACGGAGGTCATGGAGAACTCGTCAAACTTCATCATCAGCCATATGCTAGATTGGCTCGACTCAAATTTATTTGTGAATCACATGGAAACTCTTTTCCAGTATTCACACTTACTCTGATCAATGATTTTCTGAACTCAATCTTACGAATCACATAGGACTTCTCCTTTTCTATCAAGGTCGATAGATTTTGTCTAGGAGTATCCTACTCCAAACAGCGAACTTGAACCTATATAACCAATATACACAGCAAGGATCCATATGGCTAGAGACTAAGAAAATATGCAGTCAAACTATATAGTCTCACTGTGAATAGCCAATACACCATAGGTCAAAGGATCAGTCACACCACTACAGCATCGAGAAAGACTACTGATGAGTGAGTAGACATCCAAGTAGTTTCTCGTATTGGTCATGCTCAGTACAAGTTATTCTCTAACAATTACCTGCACTCTCACCCCAGTGTCTCTATACCGTAGACTCAAGACTCATCTATCCTAAAAGGAGATGATCTGTGCATCAATCTCAAATGGATTGATCACTGTCCGTGATGATCCTTCGAACAGAAGTATTTAGAAATCAACCACTAATGATGTATGTCTCAAATTCTCAATACTTTGAGAATATACAAAATTATCTTTGTTAATTTCTAAGACAAATCATGGACGACACATAAACAAGATTGGTTATTAGGACTGCCCAACAAGTACAAAATATGCCCTAGAAAAAAATATGTCTGCCAAGATTGGCTTCTAGGGCACACATCCAACACTTGACATTCGATTTGTAAATGAATCCCAATGCTACAACTTAATTTAATTTTATAGAGGGTCTTTAGACTAGTCTCAGCACATCCTATCTTCTGCATAATATGTAACATACATATTACATTTCAAGCTATACAATATGCTTTTTCAAGTTATAATATCATTCATATTATCATGCCAAAAATGATTACAATAATCACAAAAGGGTGTACTAATGAATTTTGACTTAATATATAACAAGTTGAGTCAACTTAACAAAACCCTAATCGAATTAGGCATGTAAATATAAAACACCCTTAATCAAAATGATTTAAGCATCAAACAACCATGAACCATTAAATTTCATATTATTATAAATTTTAAATTTAATAAATAAAATTTAAATTTATGATTTGAATAAAGTTAAAAATAATTTTTGATTTTAAAATCGATGCTAAAAATCGATACAGCATATTGGCAAAACTATGAATCAGATCAAGTCTATACTACAACTTTGGCACTTGTTTGATCAAATCTAATAAGGGTGGCTCTGATACCACTATTGAATTTTTATTACATAGTGAAATATAAATTTTAAAAATTTTAATATGCAAATCTAAAGTTTTAACGATTAAAACTATCGAACCGAAACTCAAAGCCCAGAATCACCTTGTAGATATCGAACAAACCAAAACTAAGCATGCAAAGAGTTAAAAACTTATACTTGCTGAAATGAGCAAAATAGTAAGAAGGTGATCTCCATAAGACTCCAAAGTAGAAGTCTTCCAATGATGATCCACATGGAAGATGATCAAGATCCTTCCCAATCGGTGCAGTGCCACAGCCTTTTCTTCACAAGAACACTGCAGGCTTTCTTCTTGAAGAACGATTGCACCAAAACACTTTTACCTTTGATTCCTCCACTAGGATCATGCTAAGAGAATTATCTCCAAAAATATCATAACCTAGAATTTGATTTTATACTCCAACATATGAAAAAATCAAACCCTAGGACAAGCACAACACAATTGCCTTTTTTCTCATCTCTCTTCTTTCTATTCTTTCTTCTCAATTTTTTTGTCTTTCTTTCCTCATTGTTTTCTAGTTTTTTCCTCTCTTATCACACACTAAAAGATCAAAATTTCTCAGCCCCTATCCCATACGTGGCATCCCATTTAAATGAGAAAAAAAGGGACGGCAAAGAGTTTCAAGGGGCACCAAATATTGGCACTCCACTTTCTCATATGGAGAAATAATTTTTTGATGAATTAAGTGGCAAGAAGAGCCTTCACATAGAAAGACTCTTTCTCTTCTATGTCCCATAAATTTTTCTTATTTATTTGGCATGTGATAATAAAGAAAATTGATGGAAATGAAAAGATAGGTAAGAGACTTAAAGGAGAAGGATTCTCTATCTTCCTTAACGCTAAAAAGGAGTGGGCAGCATTTATTTTTAGCATGGAGACTAGGTGGCATGGAGGAGTCCTTCCACACTTGAAACACTTCCAAGTTAGATAAGAATACAATTAAAATAGACCTGATCCAATCAGGTCAAAGGCAACAGGTTTGATTTAGCTCAAACACTTTGAACTTAACCTAATTGGGAACTTGGGTTAATACAATATGATAGCATATCAAATTAACCCTTTGAATTTATAATAAATCTTAATTAAATTAAATTAAGATCAAATTCTAAAGTGTATGACCCATTGAGTTTTAAATCTAGCCAGTAGTGGACTCAGGATTTTAACTAAACTCTAATTCAATTAGACTAGGTCCGTCCAAGTGCCTTAATTAACTAGGACTCTTCATAATTAAATTTTGAATTAAATTTTTTAATTTTTATGAGTCCACAAGTCAAGATTAATATCTAGTAACATATCATGACTATCCAAAAGAGATAGAATTTGATAAAAATTATCAAAATATCCTCTAGTGGTAAGTTATCGTATAATTCAATCTTTCAATCAAACAACACCCTAGATGAGCTATGGGTATGGAATCATATCAAGCCTAATTATTTATCTAAATATATCTTGATTAAAAGATGATAATTCAGTTGATGATACATTAGCAATCTTTTTTTAATTATCATCCTGCTTTGGCCAAAGACTTTCAAAATAATCAACCTATGAGATCACATAGGATGTTCGCTCTCCTTATTAGGAGTGTCGATCTCTTATTAACCACTCACAACCACCATGCATACTTCATCATATCTAGAACACCCCATTAAGGATCAGAGAACCAAGTTTGGAAGTGAACCAAAATATGGATTCATGTACACAAGGTATCATGATGATCTCAGGTCAAAGGATCATTTGTAAAACTCTCACTAGAGAACAATCAGCTGATATATAAATAAGACACCATCATATATTCTCTTATAGATCAATTCAGTGAACACATTCTCTAATGAGTACCCATATCTTTATATTAGTGTCTCCACATAAGTGATTGTGGGATCAACCATTCTCACCAATGAGCATACATAAGATGTGCCAGTCTTATCGGTATCATTGATCCCCGACTTAATGAACCAACGACTGAAAATATTTTAGATTAGGGCTAACAAAAATTTAGGTCTCACTGACGTAATCTCATCATGATCCTAAATCCATTATCCAAACTTATGGGGTTCATTATTATCTTAAAATAATAATAAGATGTCGCATATAATGAATCAAAATCTTATTTTATTAATTAACAATGTCAAATACATCAGTTTGGATGATAATTTATAGAAAAATATCCCATCACATTTCATATGCGATGGGCTTGTAGGGCATAATTCTTTCAAAAAATTGTATGCCAAAAATATGGGGCATCCAAATCTTTAATACCAAAAAGAGGAGCACATGAGAAAGAAATCAGATTGATTCTTTCTCATGCCAACCTCTTTTTTAGCACACAAGGTGAATGGGTTGGCACCACTCTTCTTTCCTAATTCCCTTTGATATGTTTCCATCTTATCTTCATTTCTTGATTTGAATCAAATTCTGATTAGGAAGGAGATAAGATGATGACTCATCTCATGAGATGTGCCGCCCACCCTTCTTTCTGCGCCCTCACCTTTCATGTAGAAATACCTCACACCAAAACACTTTTGCATGGGTTATTTTTAGCATAGACTCCATGGCATGCGCAAAGGAGAGAGAGTCCCAAGGAGTTGGGACTCTAGGGTTTCCTATTTGGTTCAATCCAAATATAATTTGATTGGACCCAAGGAAAGAAAGGAACCAAATCTAATTAGTAGCCCAATCTCCTCAATAAATTTCTAATCCAATTAGAAATTAACTGAATCCAAATTCTGATTGAATCAGAAATTAGTTTTCCTTGCATTCAAGCTGGATCCAATCAAATCCAATCCAAGTCAAACTGAATCCAATTCAATTAGACTTAATTTGAACCTCATTGCTCAATACAATTGAGCCAATTAGCAATTCAATTACTGATTAATACTCCTATAATTTACTAACACTTAGTGGATTACATAATTATAACTTTTGCTTAAGGTTAATCATCAATCACATGGACAATTATATCCTTCAACGATTCACAATCATTAATCAACCATCTGATTGGATAAGAACCTCTTTTGTATGTGATCCTATAGGTTCCATTCTATTTAGTAGTGAGGTATATTATAATCTCTATCATAATATTATTGAAACTTCTTTCGATGGATTTGAATAATTCCAACTCTATCCTTTGAGGATCATCGATCATCAAGATGATGCTCGATGAGTCCCATAATCCATCAGTGACATCTAGCAATATATAGTAACAACCTAGTAGAATGAAAGTATTGAACCCCTAGGTGCATTTATCATGTGATTCAGTCCTTCTATCGTAAATTCCAACTTGATAGAGATCATGGATAACTCGTCAAACCCCAACGTCAGTCATATGCCAGATTAGCTTGACTCGAGTTCATTTGTGAATCTTATAAATTTTTTTTTTTCAGTATTCACACTTTCTTTGATCAAAGACTTTCTGAACTCAAGCTTATGAATTGCATAGGACTTCTTCTTTTCTATGAAGGTCGATAGATTCTATCTAAATGCATCCCACTCCTAATAGTAAATCTGAACCCACCATAGCCAATACACATAGTAAGGACTCGAATGGCTAGGGACTAAGTGAATATGCAGTCAAATTATAATAGCCTCACTATGAATAGTTAAGTAAGTTAAAAGATCACTCACACCACTACAGTATCGAAAAATCCACCGACGAATGAGTAGACATGCAACTGGTTTCTCATGTTGGTCATGCATAGTACAAGTTATTCTTTAACAATCACCTGCACTCTCATCCCAGTGTCCCCACACTATAGACTCGAGACTCATCTATCCAGAAAGGAGGTGATCTGTACACCGATCTTAAATGAATTGATCACTATCCTCCATGATGATTCTTCAATTGAAAGTACTTAGAAACTAACCACTAATAATATATGTATCAAATTCTCAATACCTTGAAAATATACAAAATCATCTTTGTTAATTTTTAAGATAAATCACAGACACATAAATATGATTAAAATAAAATTATCTTTTATTTATAATAAATATTTTATAAGTATAAAATTAAGTTCTAAAATTATAAAATATATCATCCAATAATTGGCTTCTAGGATACTCATCTAACACAAACATCATAAAATATACTCGTCTCATTAGCTAATGCAGTTAACCCTTTTCTAGTATAAGTGCTGATGAAAATGCTACTGCTTTAATTCTATACATGGCTTTCATGCTCCAAAACTACAATGAAAATAAGTGAGGGGTGAGACCTATGTTTCAGTGAATGGATAAACCATCTAGCAATGGAAAAACATAAAAATTTAGCCTAAATATTTAATATAATATTTAGAGCTAAAACAACTGACACACATTCCAAACTTTGATATGCTAAACAAGAATGAAACTATATAATGAATCATGTTGCTGCTGGCTACTATTGACTACACCACAGAGCACTACTTTCATAGGCAGCCAAAATATAGCAATGTATGCTGATGATAAGCCCCATCGGGCATGCTAAATTTTCTACTATTTGTGATGCCGGTTATTTTTATGCTATATGAAATGTTAATGCTGATGCTGATGCTAAGGCATACCCTATAGGTTGATCACTCCTATGAGTAGCCTTTCTCAATAAATGTTCAATGAAGTTTCAATTGCTGGAAAGCTGAATTTCAATTTCTAAAATATTGATTCCAAGAATAATTTTAACCCAAAATAAAATTCTGTCTGAACTGAATACATATATCCATATATATTCTTGAGAAATATTTCAATAAAAGACCCTTTTTCCTGTTTCCATGCTTGCATAATATATAGCTATAGAATATCAAAAATCTAATTGCTTTTCAGATTTAGTACCTTTCATAGCAGAATATAAAAAAAAAATATCAAAGTTAGGTAGAAAACCACTCACCTCCATCTGAAGCTAGATTCTGCATCATCGTGGTGCTTGGCTCATTCAAAGCACCCCTCAAGAGCCTTCTTCCTCTCTTATAACATTAGTACACACTGATAAAGATAATATTACATGATGCATGAACAAAACTATGCATACTTTGCTCTTAGGTTGATTCTTTTAGCCTTCTAAATCTCACTTTTATTCTATCTTGTTTGCTTTATTTTAGGTTTAACTAAACCTCAATATAAACTTAGAAATTTCTAGCAGTCCACTACATTTTCATTCTCACAAATGATTCCAAGTTCAGCCCACCCTGTTTCAGCTGATTGCTAAGACCATCCAAACAATTTCCAGCAAAATTGAAAAAGTTAATTCTTACCTTTGTTTTGCCCTACTTTAGGATTAGCTAAACCTTAATTATAAGCTTAGAAATTTTTAGAAATTCAACTACAATTTCTTTTCATAATCTTTCCTAAATTTAGCAAATTATAATTCCAACTTATGTGCTAAAATATTCCAGAGAATTTTCAAAAAATGATGGGTAGCAACCATTCATCCTTAAATTCAGGTTTAAACTCTTAATTTAATTTGTCAAAACTCCAATTCTATCAAAAATCATTCAAGGTTTAGTTTACATCTAATTTAGAGATCAAAATTCTTACATCAAGTGGTTAAAATCATGTTGCTACCAACATCAATTTCTTTCCTTCCCATAACCAACAATTTCCTTCCTCAAATCAATTCATCATTAAATCACCTTTTCCTAGCTGATTTTTCCATAAATCTTGACTGAGAACATGAGCTTCTCTAGCCCTCTTTCCTTCTTTATCCTCTCTATTTTTTTTAAAGAACCAGAACAGCAAATAAGGAAATCGGTGGATAACCTTTGAAAATGAATAAACTAATAAAGCTATTTGTTGGGTGTCAATCCATGAAAATCCCACAAACTTTGGACATGCTGAGGTGTTGCCAAGCTGAAATTTTAGTTTTTTTTTATATAAAATAGCTACTGAGTTATCCCCTTGAATTTTTTTTTTAAATCAAAATTTTAAAACATCTGGGACCTACCTGCTCTCACTATTTTTTGCAACAGAATCAACTCACCTAAGATTGAGCCAACTCACCATAAAACTTAGTCGACTCAACATAAAATTAGGTCGACCCACCAATGTGCCACCATAATTCCTCAAACTTCAACATTTTGTCTAGCACAAGTTGCCTAAGACTTGGTCAACTCAACCCCTGTCTGAGTCGGCTAAGTGGCAGAAATTACTACTAATCATGAATATATACCACAAAATTACCACACATAGATTGCCTAAGATATCCTTCAAAATATCAACTCATTTTAGGATTGATAACCACCAAAATTCAGCTTTCATATCGCTATTATCGATCCAATTCCCCAATTATTTGTCTTCTTAATAAACAACTAGATTTATGCTTCATTACTACTAACCAACTAACATTCAACTACTTAAGTATATCATGAATGATATGCTATGCCACACATGCATAAATGCTAAATGCAAGTGCAAGTTTCTTAAACTATCACATTGTTGATTCGAAATGTCACATTTTTTTCCCCTTTAAATAAATTTCATCCTCAAAATTTATACCTTCAACCTCGAATTCACTTCAAATCCCCAAATTTGATATTGCTAAATCCATATTACTAATCTCAATGTCTATTAGTAGATTTCACCATCTTTGCTCATATATAAGCCCACAATTAACATCTTAATGGTAAAGATACTCTTAAGGTATCTAATTATTGGAATTCAGTATGGTGTTGATGTATGCATATTTCAAAATACTTTTTGAATAAGAATGCAATGGAATAATAGATCAAAATTTCTTTTAATCTAAGCATGCATATATGTGATCAAAGTACCTAAAGATCTAATATATATGCTGAAAATAAACATGCTGATTTTAATCTAAAAATAAAATCATGTGATCGGATCACATCCCTGTTTCACTTTTTCTTTCTTCAACCTTAGATCTAGAAGAAGAATATGTTCAACTTTAGCCATGCAAACATCCGACCTCTATAGATATCCATGTAGGAATAAGATAGATTGATCCTCTTAATTTGTTCACATGCAATTGATCAACCTTTGGACCTCTTGATCAACTCCTTGATCAGCCTTTGCTCCTTCCTTGAATCTTCTTTGATGTATTTCAGCCACCAACCAAAAGGAGAAAGAAGGAGGGTGCGCCCAACCAGATTTGGGCATGTAGAAGCTTGGACGCCCAAGCTTTGGGCATTGGAGAAAGAGAGGGAGAGAGGGGAGGCATGGAGACTCCTTGTGGGCTGATTGCTTGGGGCTTGATTGCCCCTAAAGATCAAGGGGTGACCCCTTTATATAGGCCTTTGATTTGAGTCCTAACCAGACTCTAAATCTTTATTTAAAGAGGATTCTTAATCTCATTAGGACTCTTTCTTTTAATGCCGTAAGACCAATTAATTAATCCTTATCTCATAAGGTAAGGGGAGGGGTGCCAACTATTGGCGCCCACATCATATCCTCATGCCACAAGGGATGGGGCATGCATCCCATCCAATATTGGGATTTCATGATTTCATGCATACAAAAATTTTGAAATGAGTACGTAGTAAAAATTTTAAAAAATTTAGATTAAATCTAATTTAATCTAAACATGCATAAGATCAAATCTTAAAATTATAAAACAAGATCGACATATGTCAGATAGGATTTAGATTCAAAAATCAAATAGAGAAAAATAAATAGAGAAGATCCAATCTTCATACCTTGGCATGAGTAGATCTATACCGTGAACTGATGATCATAGATATCTTCCGAAGGTCTATTGAAACCGTACAAGTGTCCAACCTCTATGGGTATCCACACAAGACTTCGATTTGATCAGAAGCTTCTTGATCTCATCGAAGTGCTAGCTCTCATATAGAGATCATATTTTGATGGTTGAATTTTTTTTTTTCTCAAGACACTCTGAGAGAAGAAGAAGAAAATAGGAGGATGATGATCTCTATGCTAGAGATCATGAGAAGAACACTTTCTTCTCTTTTCTTCCTAAAATCTATGCATCAAATCTCTACGCTAGAAATGTAAAAACATATGTCCAACTCTTGGACAAGGAGGAGAAAAAAATTCATGTCCAAAACTAAGATAAAAAAAAGAGAGAAGAGGCCCTAACAACCAACCTTTGATTATTGGTAAGAAAAAAGGGATAGGAACCAACTTACCTCACGCCATGACCCATCACACCGTGCCTCTCTCCCTTGAATTTTTTCATGCACACTCCTTTGGTTTTTGGCATCTCAAACTGATCATATCAGGTTCTTACATGCCCCTTAGGATCCCATGTTTAAATAGGAGAAGAGATAGGGTTTAGGTGAGAGTCCAAACTCCTTTGGACTCTAAAATTATGCCGCCCACATACCTTCCTATTTGCACCCAGATATCACATTGGAGAAAAGAGGATTTCCATTGATTCTTATACGTAAAAGGGGAGGAGGGTGTGCGGTGTATTTGGCATCCAAAATCCAATTGGGCCTTGGACTCCTTATGGTGCATGGAGTGTTAGAAAATGCTACGGTTTCATACGTATAGTCCAAAACTTTTTCTAGACATCTACACAGTAAAAATAAATAAATTAAAATAATTTTAATTTATTCACATACCAGATCAGATCTAAAAATCATAGTAAAGATCTTAATACAAATATGTACCTACAATTTGATATCTGAAATAGAAAAATAAATTATTAAAAAAATAAAATAGAGATCGAATCTCCATACCTCAGATCCTGCAGATGTTTCAGGTTTTGATCGTAGCCGCACACGTACCCAGCCTCTACTGGTATCCACATGGAGCCATCTAATTGGAGCACTGAGATCATCAGTGTGCTAGCACCTTACAGATCTCACTCCTTATCCATGGATCTTGATCTCTTCTTTTAGATCTTGAAGAAGCAGATCGCTGCACGAACTCTTTCATACAGATATGACGGGATCTGAACCAGATCACTATAAAGAGAAGAAGAACCCTTCTTCTTCTTTTCTTCTTGCTCTTTTCTCTTCTTAGATCTGATCTTCATCAGATCTAGGCATGGACATGAAGTAGAGAAGGAAGGAAGAGGCATTGGGGAGGAGAGAAAGATGTAAGAAAGAAGCCTCTCGCATCTAACGCACGCCACCTCCCTTCATGCATCCTCTTTTAATTTTTTGTCACACCACATCTCAAATCCCACACACAACTCCCTCTTAATGCCCAAGAGATCTCATATCTTTTAATCCAAGGCATTCAAAAATAAATCAAGGGATAGATGTGCGTTGAGATAAGGGAAGAAAGAAGGAGAGATGTCTCATGCCAACAATTAGTGCATGCCCTCTTTCTCTAATTTTTTTATCACAAAAAAAAAATACTTCCATGTCTCTATCTAAAATATTTCTATTCTATTTTAAATTAAATTCAAATAAAAAAAAATTAGATGAGAAAGACTTTCAGATAAGGTAGGGCCTACCACTATCATGTGGAGTTTACTCTCTTCATCTCCATATATTTCTACTTGAGGTAATCACGTATATCTGTTCTATGTGTATGGAGTTCTGATGAGACCTTGGCTCTTTAGCGAGGGCTATGGACTATTATTTTTGTAGTACAATGTCATAGTATCTAATGGTATGACATAGTTTTGTAACTATCATAAGAACCAGACACATCCTGCACATCTACAGTATATTCAACTTCCATTGATAAATTGCTTGGAACCCTTCCATCATATCGAACCAACATAACTTAAGAATGTATGCTAATGTAGACATTCTACCATTAGCATCAGTGTATCCTTCCACTTTTAGTTCTAACCTTTATTCAAAGATGAGGAATAATGTCTTACTACTTCTCAAATACTTAAGGATATTTTCACAGCAATCCAATACTCCTAGTCTGGATTCAACTAATATCTACTCATGACTTTCACAGCAAGATATAGCAAGTCAAGTACATAGCATGGCATATACCTATGCCTAAGAGGATAACAGATCTCTCTTTAAGGTTTTAATGCTGAACCCTTTCAGCACCTCTTCTATGTACTTATCTATGAAAACAAAATATCTTTTTAGGATCTATCTCTATAGACCTTTTATTTTTAGAATATTTGACCTAGATCTTTGAAAAAAAAATTCTATATGTAATCACATCATAAACGATGTTAGCATGGAAGTCTCTCACTAACCTTCATGTAACTACATGATTCCTCATGTCACGTTATTGTAGGTTTTGGGATCATCCCTATATTTTCAATCTTCCTCGAGAAATACCTTTTTTGAATCCTTTGTAAGAATACCATGTACCTTTCTAAAGGATAGGAGATCCTACTAAATCTACGAGATGGAGAAAGTATTATATATACTGGCTCATCTTAAATAGGTTGTATAAGTTCTGTGACTAATTGTTCTTAAGAGATTTCTCTTTGATTTTATCCTCCCACTGTTTTCAAGAAAATAGTATGATTACTCACAATTACATTGTGAACCACTGAAAAGAGAAAGTGATATCTCAAACACCTTTTGGGATACCCTATAAACGAGTTCTCATAGACCTATCCTCTAACTTGTCTACCATATCATATCTCATATGGTGCGGTGAAACCAACTTTAGAGAAAACTTAATTTAAATTTTAAAAATTAAATCTTATTCCTAAAGAAATAATAATTGAGCTAGTGATATTCATGATGGACTGGACCATATCTCATATAGTGCCATCGCTTCTAACAGATACACCGTTGAGCTGAGGTGTACAAGAAGAATTCCATCATGATACTATGCCATTTTCTTTAGATAATCTATAAATTTTTTATTTAGTATTGCATTCTCGATCCGATCGAAGTATCTTTAAAAATTTTTTGATTTATCTTTTCTACTTCATATCTAAATTCTTTGAATTTTTTAAAATTTTTCAGATTTGTATCTCACATACATACCTATACCATGACTGCTCATCAGTAAGGATAATGAAGTAGTGATAACCTCATAGTCTGGCTCATCAAATGGACCATGCACATTGTATGTGTACAAGGACAAGTATCTCAATGGTCTTAATCCTTTAACCCATAAAGGACAGTTTGGTCATTAATCTTCAAAGAGATGATTTACAGACTAGATATGACTTAACAGTCAATAAATCCAAAGGCCCATTTTCTCCAGTGGGCAAATCATTTCTTTTCATATATGACCTAGCCAAAAGAACTATCTATATACTTCAGATTATCTAGTTCTGAATCTCTTAGACCCAATGGCATTCACTATTTTGCTCAAATAATTTTTTACAAGTGCATCATACCATACAAATGACAAAAATTAAATCCAAACGATAATCATCGAGATTAGGTGCTCAGAGCCTCGATGCAACTTTTGCACAATTACCGATTCAAAAGAGTCGCTTCACCTTCCCTCAGTCCTCTTCCTTCCTTAGACTTTATATTAAAGTATGTAATATGTACTAAAGTCTAATGAAAAAGAGAAAATCGTAAGATCAATTTTGAGCAATTCGACATACCTTCTGAAGGTATGCAAATGTTTCTTTTAGATTCTCCAGGTATGTACCTTTGAACTTTTCAAGGTTCTTTAGTTACCAGCATATCAACTAATTCAGTTAAGGTGCTATAATATTTATTCATATAATAGTTTTATAAACTATCTATATGAATCAAAAATTATAAGATCAAATTCATTAGCAATTTCTTATGTATAGTCATGTCAAGCTTTTCACGTTCTTTAATATCCTTGATCATCGATTATGGACAAACTGCCTATATGCATCTCATGTATTGTGCGAGTTTGATCATCTCATAATTATTACAGATGAATCAACATGTCATTGGCAGTCTATATGTCCTTATGCATATATTGGATTTCATCAACTATGGAATCCAATTTATAGCATCTAACCTAATTGTCAATGTCCAACTATTTGTCAAGTATAGCTTGTTGACTATGGATAGGACAAACTGATGATATTGGGTTAACCTGATCAAGAACATGGCTTAATTTCTAAAAGTTAAGAACTATTCTTAGATTTCTGAGCCAGAATATGTAATCGATTTCAGTTAAGTGGTAGATATCTAGGATTCGAGCTAGAGTGTTGGAAGTTGAAAGAATTGATCATAGAGAGTAAATATTTAATTAGATGATTGTACTTATAATAGTTTGTTCTAGGGATTTTAAAAACAAACAAAAAGCTTCCATTAATTTTTTGAGTGTCTCAAACTCCTCAGATAGAGAAACGAAAATCCTAATATGATAAATGGTTCTAGTGGGTGCTGTAGTCCCATCGATATATGGTACCTCATCTAACAGTTATTGGTGACGTATATATCAATATGTGGATAACTCTTTGTCTAGATGCTTATCAAGCATGTTGCAGTGACTTGATCTCTAAGCCTTGTGGCCTCACCAAATAGTTATTGACATATTTTTTAGTTAAGTCTGACCCACCATTCACCAGTGAGTACAAAGCCATCATGGGATCCCTCACCTAACAGTTATTGGGCCCAACCCCATCATTACCTCAAGACATCTGATGCCAATAGAGTGGTTGTGCCTTTTCGATGCAATTGAACCACTATAACCAACCGAGAGCGAGCAACGTCGGAAAAGACACTCACATCTCTACAATGGTGGAAGACTAGCAAACTTAATATTTAGTGAGAAGATTTAGATTCAGATCTCTTCTAATTAGTCACTTACATTTGATATAGTGACTAGTATGATTTAGGTCAGCACATTTTATGTCTGACCAACCTAGTCGGCATGGGTGAACTTAGGTTAACAAGTAATCTAATACAAAACATAATCTCCCAAGATGGCTAGGTAAGTAAAGATTAGTGGGGGTCCCCTCGTTGTTTTTTTTAGACACCAACGAATTGGCCAAGTCACATAATGGAACCAATTAAATAATCACCATCTAATACTTACATTAGACACCAAATTGGTTGATTAGAATTAATTTGGTTAACCTGTAGACTCAGGCTCAAATTACTGAGCCAAATTCGATCTTGACTTAATCAATTCATATCACATATGAATCAATTTAACCAACTACAACTAAATTCAATTTTGAGCCCCTTTGACCTAATCCTAATCAATTTTTGATTAGGTTTGATCAACTGCTCAAAATTGAAAATAGATTCTAATCTAATCTAATCAATGACTCTAGTTGTAGTTTAGTCTCTAAACCTAATTTGTTTAACCCATATCCAAAAGTCCATATTTTATACATTGAAATTTAGATCTTAAATTCATAATTTCAGATCTTATAATTTCAAATCTTAATTCTTAGTTAAGTGCATTATGTACATGGGTTTGGATTTAGATCTCAAAATATTTTCTAATCTAAACCATTTATATTGTATCTCATACAATATCATTGTTTGCAAAATCGAGTCGATTCACTCTGATACACAAATCGACTTGTCACAGTGAGTCAGCACACACTGAGACAAACATAAATCTGTAGACCTAGTCTGCTCAATTGAGTCGGCTTATCAACAAATAAGCTGACCTACCAGGGTCTTGAGTTGACTCCAACAAAAATGAGTCAACTCACCAAGCACTCAAATCGACCCAATTGAAAATTGAGTCTACTCTACAGGTATACCAATCATAGTTTTATACTCTCATGCAATCAAGCCTAGGGTTTTAGATCTAGGATTTTGTACAAATTAAGTTTTAGATCAGTTGTCAAACAATATATCAAATATAATATTTTATGATCTAAAATACATAAAAATATATGCATAATCTAATTTAAATTAAAAAATATAATAATTATAATTTTTCTTTCGCTATTCATCTACATAGGAAAAATCACAGTCGGCATCCCTACATGTCATTAGAAAGAACCCATCGAATGGACAAGAGAGGGATTTTGATCCCTTCATCATCTTATGACCGGACGACCATGGTGACTATCCCAATTTGATTACTAAGCTACTAAAAATTTAATCTAGCATATCACATATGTAATCAATTAAAAATCAGATCAATATATCTTTCACATGTCAAACATATGAACCATAACATTAAATCTATACATGTAGAAAGAATTTTAGCAAATATACTAGATCCAAATTACATTCTAATTAAAATATTTAGATCTAAACCAATTTTAGATCTGAATAATTTAAATTTATTTCAAATTTAAAATAATTTTTAATTCAAAATAAATCTGTAATCACATTACAGTATACACAAAAATCAAATCTAACTTTAATCAATGTTCTACATCATTCTAGGACAACCGTTTAGCATAACAGAGGTTATGCCAGGGCAACATCATTTCAGAATGATGTGATCATCTTATTAACCTTTAGATCTGATTTTTATAAATTAGATATCAAATTTGAGGGGATTTTATGTTCGTATTAGAATCTGGCTTTGATACCATGGTTAGAAAATACTATGATTTCGTATGTGTAGTTCAAAACTTTTTCTAGGCATCTATACAGTGAAAATAAATAAATTAAAATAATTTTAATTTATTTACATATCAAATTAGATTTAAAAATCATAGTAAAGATCTTGATACAAATATGTACCCATGGTCTTATATCTGAAACAAAAAAATAAACTGCTAGAAAAATAAAACAAAGATTGAATCTCCATACCTCGGATCCTGCGGATGTCTCAGATTCTGATCGTAGCCGTGCACATGCCCGACCTCTACTGGTATCCACACAAAGCTGCTTGATCAAAGCATCGAGATCACTGGTGTACTAGCACCTTGCAGATCTCGCTCCTCAGCCATGGATCTTGATCTCTTCTTCCAGATCTTGAAGAAGCAGATTGCTGCACGAATCTTTCGCACAGATCTGACGGGATCTGAATCAGATCACCATGAAGAGAAGAAGAACCCTTCTTTTTCTCTTCTTCTACCTCTTTTCTCTTCTTAGATCTGATATCTATCAGATCTGGGTATGGACATGAAGTGGAGAAGGAAGGAAGAGGCATTGGGGAGGAGAGAAAGATGTAAGAAAGAAGCCTCTCGCATCTAACACATGCCACCTCTCTTTTTGCATCCTCTTTTAATTTTCTATCACACCGCATCTCAAATCCCATGCACAACTCTCTTCTAACACCCAAGGGATCTTATCTCTTTTAATCCAAGACATTCAAAAACAAATCAAAGGATAGATGTACGTGGAGATAAGGGAAGAAAGAAGGAGAGATGTCTCACACCAATAATTAGTTCACATCCTCTTTCTCTAATTTTTTTATCACATAAAAAAATATTTTCATACCCCAATCTGAGATATTTTTATCTTATTTTAAATTAAATTTAAATAAAAAAAATTAGATGAAAAAGATTTCCAGATAAGGCGAGGCGCCAACTATTGGTGCCCCCTCTCCTTTCACGTGTGTGAAGAAAGAAGGATGAGAAAAATAATATCTTACTTTTCTTTTTGATATAATTTTTAGAGAAAGAGTCTTACAAAACTTGAGCTCTCTAAGTCATGGTTCATCTGATTCAAATAGAGCCTCAATCAGGTTCAAATTGAGTCCAAAACGAGCCGAATTCGAAAAGACTGTCAAGCTTGATTGGATCAAGCTTGAAATCCAAATCTGATTTGGATAATTGAACCCAATTAATATTAAATTAAATTAAGTTTAATTAAATTAAATCTAATTTAAATTAATTAAAACTTAATTTATAATATAATTAGTCTCAAAAAAATTACAATACTTGCAATTAAGTCCTTGTGCTAACAATTAGCAGTTACCAAAACTGTAACGCTTACAAATTAGCAGTTTCTAAAATTTAAACTATTAATCCAATTGATAATTCAAATATAATCCAAACTATTGGTTAAGTCATATTCTTTTTGTATATGACCTCTCAGATTCTATTCTATCTGATAGTGAGACATATCGTGATCTCCATTATAGTATCATCGAAACTCTTTTTGATGGGTTGAGACGATTCCAACTCACCTCAACAAAGATCGTTGATCCAAAAATGATCTTAGTGAGTTCTCACGATCCATCAGTGATGTCTAGCAACATGTAGTAGCAATCCAATAGAATAAAAAAGTAAACTCTTAGGTACAGTTATCGTAGGATACAATTTTTTTATCGAGAGTTCCGACTTGATAGAGGTCATGGAGAACTCATCAAATCCCATCGTCAGTCATATGCTAGATTGGCTCGACATGAATTCATTTATGAATTCCATAGAAACTCTTTTTCAATATTCACACTTAGTCTAGCTAGAGATTTTTTTGAACTCAATCTTACGAATCGCATAGGACTTCTCCTTTTATACCAAAGCAATAGATTCCGTCTAGGTACATCCTACTCTAAACAGCAAATCTGAACCTACATAGCCAACATACACAGCAAGGACCCATATGGCTAGGGATCAAAAAAATATGCAGTCAAACTATATAGCCTCACTGCGAATAGCCAACACACCGTAGGTCAAAGGATTAGTCACACCATTGTAGCATCGAGAAAGACCACTGACAAGTGAATAGATATCCAAGTAGTTTCTCATGTTGATCACACTCTGTGCAAGTTGTTCTCTAACAACCACCTGCACTCTTATCCCAGTGTCTCTATATCATAGACTCGAGACTCATCTATCCTAAAATGAGGTGATCCGTGCACCGATCTCGAAAAGATTGATCATTGTCCTTTATGACGATCCTTCGATCGGGAGTATTTAGAAATTAATCACTAATGATGTATGTCTCAAATTCTCAACACCTTGAGAATATACAAAATCATCTTTATTAATTTTTAGGATAAATCATAGACACATAAACATGATTGGTTATTAAGACTACCCAACAAGTACAAAAATATGTCCTAGAGAAAAGTATGTTTCAGCCAAGATTGGCTTCTAGGACACACATCCAATATGGAGAGGGAGAGTCCTAACACTTTAGGACTCCTCTTTAGGTGGCTAATTTAAATCAATTAAAACTCTAACCAATTCTAATTATATTAAAAAATGATTAGATCCAAATAGATTGAAATCCTAATCTGATTAGGAGCTCAAACTATTTACATTAAAACCTAATCCAATTAGAAATTAGATGTCGCCCAAATAGAGGAGTCCTAGTCTTTTTGGAAAGTCTCTTGATGCTTGAGTCAAATTCAAATTAATCCTAATCTAATTAAGATTTAGTGCACCCATGAAGAGGAGAACTCCTAGTCCAAGTAGAAACCCAAACTCTCTTTAATTAGATCCTAGTCTAATTAGAAATTAAGTCAAACTCAAATCCTAATCAAACAAGGAGTTATTCTCCCATACAATTTGATTATCTCATAACCCAATTAGGCTTGATCAAATCAAACCCATGTCAAGCCAAATTGAATCTAATTCAATTAGACTTGATGCAAGCTCCATTGCTCAATCAAATTGAGCCAATTAGCAATCTAATTACTAATTAATCCTCTTATAACTCACTAACTCTTTAGCAAGTTACTTAATTATAACTTTTACATTGGATAATCATGAATCAAATTGATAATTAAATCCTATCACTATTCATAATTGCAATCCAACCATCTGATCAGTCAAAAGTCTCTTTGTGTGTGACCTCATAGATTCTATTTTGTCTGATAGTGGGATATATTATGATTCCTATCACAATATCATCAAAACTTCTTTCAATGGGTTGGAACCATTTCAACTCTACCCATTAAAGATCATCGATCATCGAGATGATGTTCGTGGGTCTCACAATCCACCAGTGACATCTAGTAGTATGTAGTGGCAACCTAATAGAAAAAAAGATGATGAACTTCTAAGTGCAGTTAACGTATAATACAGTCCCTCTATCATGAGTTTCGATCAGATGGTAGGTCATAAATGAATCATCAAACTTTATCATCGGTCATATGATAGATTCAATTAGCTTGAGTCCATATATGATTCTTATGAAAACTCTTTTTTATCAATCATACTGCTATGGCTATAGACTTAAGGACTCAGCTTCTTAAATCTCATAGGACTACTTCCTTCTGTTAGGATCGATAGATTCTATATAGATGCACACCCTACTCTTGGACCAACTGTTGCCAACATCCACTACAAGGACTCATTAAGTTAATGTTTATACGTAGTCAAACTCCAATGGCCTCACTGCAAGCAGCTATAGCACTGCAGGTCAAAGGACCAGTCATACTATTGCAGCATTGAGAAAGTCACTAACGAGTGAGCAGACATTCATATGACTTCTCATATTGATCATGCTCAGTATTAGTTATTCTCTAACAACTACCGGCACTTTCACTCCAGTATCACTACACCGCAGACTCGAGACTCATCTGTCTGAAAGAACAATTTGTGCACTGATCTTGTTATAGCCCAAAACCAATTCAGCCCACCAAAGCCCACCAAAAAAGAAAGAAAAGAAAAGAAAAAGAAAAGAAAAGAAGAAAAAGAAGAAAAGAAAAGAAAAGAAAAAGAAGAAAAAGAAAAAAAAAAGAGAAAAAGAAAAGAAAAGAAAAGAAAAGAAAAATAATAATAATAATAAAAATAAATATATATATATATATATTTATATATATATATATATGAACAAATAAATAAATAAATAAATAAATAAATAAATAAAAATAAAAAAAATGATGAGAGAGAGTTTCTCTCTCTTCTCTCTCTTCTTTCAGTCTGAACCCTGACTTTCTCTCTCTGAAATTGGACTTTCTCTCTCTACTTTCTCTCTCTAAAATTTTCTCTCTCTTGATGGATTTCTCTCTCTCTAAAGTTATTCCTCTAGGATTAGCGAAGTGGAAGGCTTCATTGATGATTTTGATCAAGTTTAGCGAAGAGTCTGATTTTAAGTAAGGTTTTGATTTTGGAATTTGTTAGATTTAATTTTGAATTAAAATTAATGTAAAAGAAATATAATTTTGGATAATAGACACGGAAGAATCTCTTAGAAGTTAGTCGATCTGTTCAAACAGTGCTCCGTGAAAGGTAAGTAATGAATCATCTTCTCGAGATATTCCATATTTATTCTGAAAATAAAAATTATTCTCTGAAATTATGCATGATTTATGAAATTATGTTTTGAAAGAAAAGTACTTTTGAAATATTATGGTACGTCGATTTATGCACATGTTCAGTGAAAAATTATGATATATTATGGTACAAAGTATTTTGATACAAATCGGATTTATGCTCTCAGCCTAACTATGTTTCAGTGGGCCCCGCCAATGGGGATTATACGTTGGTACTCAGTGGACCCTGCCAGTGGGGGTTGTGCGCTGGTGTTTGTGGACCCTGCCAGTGGGGGTTGTGCACTGGTATTTGTGGACCCTGCTAGTGGGGGTTGTGCGCTGGTATTCTGTGGACCCCGCCAATGGGGGTTAAACGTTGGTCATAGTCAAGGTTGTTGAGTTACGAGTGGTTTTGAATCGAATCGGATTTATGATTATATTATATGTGAATATTTGAAAATATTTGATTTATATTAAATCAGCATGAAATATACTCTTATGTTTATTTGCAGCATTATTATATAATATCTGAATTATCTAGTTGAGATATTTATTACTTACTGGGCTGTCTAGCTCATTATCTTTCTTTTCATTTTTCAGATTCAGATAATTAATATCGAGAGTGGGACGAAATATTGGGACAGAGCTTTTAGAAGCGAGATTAGCATTGTCAACTTCAATTGAACTTAGATCTATTATTTTTATTTTTTTTAGCAAAAAAATTTTATTGGATGTAAGACATTTGATTTAATTACTTGAATTAAAGTTGAATAATAATTTTTTGAATTTATTCCGCTGTGATGCATTGATATCGTGATGAGATGCCTTGCATGCTTATGGAGAGAGTTCTTCATAAGTATGCAGCGGTTGCCGCGATCCTCGATTCACAATCTCGGGTCGGGGGCATGATAATTATTATGGTATCAGAGCATAAGTGGATAAATTATGACACATAGAATTTGACATAGTATGAGTGTAGGTGGGTAAACATTAGGAATATTGGGACGTTAAAGTATGAGCATCATAATACATCTATCCTAACAAATAGATAAATGAATCTAATAAGGTTTTTGAATTTTGAAAGTACGAATAAGAAGAAATATTTTTGAATTTTGATTAGTTGGGATGTCATCATATGATTCATAGAAGTATGCTTTTCCTATCTTATGATGGGTTGGAATTAAGAGTGGTTAATATTTTGAAATAAATAAATAAATAAATAAATGATGATGAATGAAGTTCTTATGCAAGAATAGAGACATTGACCTTCTTCTATTCAAATAGATTTGACTTGAGTCATGAGATATTGAACATTATTTAAAAAAAAAAATGAGATCATAATTTTGAAATTTTGAAATATTGAAAATCTTTGAGATATTGATCTTGATAAATAAGAAAATGAATGGTTCCATTTCAGATCGAAATTAATGTATTGACTTTTTTTTTCTTATGAAATGATTTAAGAATGAATTTATATCAAGAATTAGAATATTGAAATATTTGTAGATGAGATTCAAGTAAGAAACTATGAAGACTCAGGCAAGAAAAAAATTTCGAGGATGAAATTTTTTTTTAGGGGTGAAGAATGTTATAGCCCAAAATCAATTCAGCCCACCAAAGCCCAAAACAGAAAAAAAAAAAAAAAAAACAGGAGAATCAAACTGGGAAGAAGACTCCCGATAGGAGTCTTCTTCTCCGGCGAGATCGGGCAAAATCAGGAATCCTAGGACCCCTCGGAGTCCTAGGGTCCCGCTATAAGAAGACCCCCTCTCCCTTGAGACCGAACATCGGCCTCCTCCCTCTCTCTTTCTCTCCATTTTTCTCGATCGAAGCCGCGGACACCGTTCGGTTTCTCACCGTGATTGCTCGCCAGTGAGGTCACCGAAGGCCGGGGTGAGTCTTCCTTTCCTTCCTCTCTTCCTTCCCTATCTTCCTATACCTTTGCTTGAGGCGGCCGGCGATGAGTGTCGTCGATTTTCGATCAGAAAAGAGACCCTATTTTTGAGCCTCTTTTTCTTTGATTTTCCAGCGTCAGCGATCGTAATCGACCGCCGGCCATACTCCTCCGTG
Organism: Elaeis guineensis; assembly: GCF_000442705.2. Lineage (NCBI taxonomy): Eukaryota > Viridiplantae > Streptophyta > Magnoliopsida > Arecales > Arecaceae > Elaeis > Elaeis guineensis. The sequence goes on along the minus strand of NC_025998.2, from coordinate 58,787,334 downwards.
ACCGGGGGAGTGGCCCCCGTCTACCGTCGGCCTCCACCGCGGCAGCCGTGGCCTGAACGGCCCGACAAAAGGAGGGGACGCCGGTCCCCTGTTCCGGCGTGGGAAGAGCCGAGAAGAAGAAGAAGAAGAAGAAAAAAAAAAAGAAAAGAAAAGAAAAAGAAAAGAAAAGAAGAAAAAGAAGAAAAGAAAAGAAAAGAAAAGAAGAAAAAGAAGAAAAGAAAAGAAAAGAAAAAGAAGAAAAAGAAAAAAAAAGAGAAAAAGAAAAGAAAAGAAAAGAAAAAAAATAATAATAAAAAATATATATATATATATATATGAACAAATAAATAAATAAATAAATAAATAAATAAATAATAAAAAATAAAAATAAAAAAATGATGAGAGAGAGTTTCTCTCTCTTCTCTCTCTTCTTTCAGTCTGAACCCTGACTTCTCTCTCTGGAATTGGACTTTCTCTCTCTACTTTCTCTCTCTAGAATTTTCTCTCTCTTGATGGATTTCTCTCTCTTTAAAGTTATTCCTCTAGGATTAGCGAAGTGGAAAGCTTCATTGATGATTTTGATCAAGTTTAGCGAAGAGTCTGATTTTAAGTGAGGTTTTAATTTTGGGATTTGTTAGATTTAATTTTGAATTAAAATTAATATAAAAAAATATAATTTTGGATAATAGACACGGAAGAATCTCCTAGAAGTTAGTCGATCTGTTCAATCAGTGCTCCGTGAAAGGTAAGTAATGAATCATCTTCTCGAGATATTTCATATTTATTCTGAAAATAAATAATTATTCTTTGAAATTATGCATGATTTATGAAATTATATTTTGAAAGAAAAATGCTTTTGAAATATTATGGTACATCGATTTATGCACATGTTCAGTAAAAAATTATGATATATTATGGTACAAAGTATTTTGATACAGATCGGATTTATGCTCTCAGCCTAACTATGTTTCAATGGGCCCCGCCAATGGGGATTATACGTTGGTACTCAGTGGACCCTGCCAGTGGGGGTTGTGCGCTGGTGTTTGTGGACCCTGCCAGTGGGGGTTATGCGCTGGTATTTGTGGACCCTGCCAGTGGGGGTTGTGCGCTGGTATTCTGTGGACCCCGTCAATGGGGGTTAAACGTTGGTCATAGTCAAGGCTGTTGAGTTACGAGTGGTTTTGAATCGAATCGGATTTATGATTATATTATATGTGAATATTTGAAAATATTTGATTTGTATTAAATCAGCATGAAATATACTCTTATGTTTATTTGCAGCATTATTATATAATATCTGAATTATCTAGTTGAGATATTTGTTACTTACTGGGCTGTCTAGCTCATTACCTTTGTTTTCATTTTTCAGATTCAGATAATTAATATCGAGAGTGGGACGAAATATTGGGATAGAGTTTTTAGAAGCGAGATTAGCATTGTCAACTTCAATTAAACTTAGATCTATTATTTTTATTTTTTTTTAGCAAAAAAATTTATTGGATGTAAGACATTTGATTTAATTACTTGAATTAAAGTTGAATAATAATTTTTTGAATTTATTCCGCTGTGATGCATTGATATCGTGATGAGATGCCTTGCATGCTTATGGAGAGAGTTCTTCATAAGTATGCGGTGGTTGCCGCGACCCTCAATTCACAATCTCGGGTCAGGGGCGTGACAGATCTATCTGGATCAATCACTATCTCCATGATGATCCTATGACTAGGAGTAATTTAGAAATTAACCATCAATGACACATATCTCAAATTCTCAACTCTTTGAGAATATGTGCCATCTCTTTTTTAATCTCTTGGATAATTCATGGACACATAAAATATGAATGGTATTATAAATAACCATTATGTACAAAATCATATTCTAGTAATGTGATATGCATCAGTCAAGATTGGTTTCTAGGGCATATATCCAACAATCTTCTACTTGCACTAAAGTCAATCTGCCATATACCAAGCTCCATCTTCTCAAGATAGGCTTTAATCTTCAGCTAGCTAAGTGACTTACCACTGGGTTAACTACATCCTATGTAGAGTTTGCTCTCTACATCTCTATGTACTTCTACTTAAGGTAGTCACGTATTCTGTTGCTCTATGTACTTGGATATCTGGTGAGACCTAGGCTCCTTAGCAAGGGCTGTGGTGCCATTGTCTTTGCAGTATAGTGTCATGGCATCTGATGGTATGACATCCAATTTTGCAAATAATATTAGAACCAGAATGCATCCTAAACATCTATAGTGTGCTCGAATTCCATCGATCGATTGCTTGGAATCCTTCCAAGATATCGAATCATGATTACACAAGAACATACCCATGATGTAAATATTCTACCATTAACATCAGACATAAAATCTGATTTAGTGTATCCTCCCACTCCTAGCTTTGACCCTTTTCTAGAATTAAGAATAAATCTTTTAGTTCTTCTCAAGTACTTAAGGATATTTTGATAGCAATCCAGTGCTCCTATCCTAGATACGACTGATATTTACATGTGACATTCACAGTATTGACTATATCAGTTCAATTATATTATGTGGTATACATCTATGCCTAAGAAGGTAGCAGACCCCTCCTTGAGATTTCTATGCTGAATCTTTTCAGCATCTACTCTCTGTACTTTATCTGTGAAAACACAAGCATCAAATTGCATCATCTCTATAGATCTTTATATTCTTAGAATATAGGCTGCTTGCTTTATGTCTTTTATGAAGAATTTTATATACAACCATATTTTAACCAATATCAGTATTGGACACTCCCACTAACCCTTTTGAAAATTCATAATTCCTTATTTTTGATCAAATAATTTGATCATATCATCAAGATGAATGTTCCAACTCTAAGATTATTACAGACTTTGTGATCTTCTATCACGAAAAGTGAAATTCATAAGCTATTCCATATAGAAATCTTTAAAAAATATCTAGTCAAAAAAGCTATTTCACATCTCTTTCTTGAAGTCGATGTCAAATATCTCCTCGTTGTAGGTTTTGGGATCATCTCTATATTTCCTATCTCCTATGAGAAATGATTTTTCTCTGCATTCTCTATTAAGCATACCCAAGTATCTTTCGAGAGGATGGAAGATCCTCCTATATGTACAAGGTGGAGGAGGAATATACATACACTGGCTCATCATAAATAGATTCTTTAGATCCTTCAGCTCACTGCTCTTCAAAGATACTCTCTTCGAGCTTAACTTTCTTCCCACTACTTCATCTTGATAAAATAATTTTTCAAGAAGATAGCATGTCAGGTCACAATCACATTGTAATCCTTTCAGAAGAAAAGTAATATCTCAAACTCTTTTAGGATGAGCTTTATAGACCTATCTTCCAACATATCCACCTACTGTCCTTGACATAGGCTGGATATCATTGGATCTCAAATAACCAAGATTAGTTCTCACCATGCCATATCTCATATGGTGTGGTAGGAACATATTTAAAGAGAACCCAATTTCATAGAAATAAAGCATGTCCCAAAAGAAACAAAAATAAATCAATATCCATTGATAAGTTATATATTTTTATATTTATTTTAGATATTTTTGGTATTTTATGATGCTAACATCTTCTAAAAAATCTAATTTTATAAATAAATTAGATTATCTTGTAAAAATAAATAATTTAAAAGAAAATAAAATTAGAGTATATTTATGAAAAATAGATGTCAATTTAATTAAACAATTTAAGTATCAAAATAATAAAGAATTAATGAGTAATTTAATGTATATTTTTTAAAATTTTTTAGGCATAAAATTAGAGCAAAATCAAGCCAAAATATCTCAAAAAAATTTTTTATAGTCTTCAATGCACGGTGAACTAGCCACTCGATCCACAGATTCAAGGGTGTGGTCTATAGGAATGGTTCACGATGTACGGTGTGGTCTACGATGGATGACTCATTTTCACACGATCAAACAGTTGATATCACTCCAAATACATGATCAGATGGCTAAGGATTCATGTTACCATATCCAGTGGTGGTGGCCCACTCTTAGTGCATGATCCGATAATTCAAATCGATTTTGAGTGAGATCGGATGGTCCACATTCGTTGCCAATTGAGAACTAATCAGAGGAATGATTTCTTTGCATGATCTGATGGTCGAAATTTCATCTATCGTCTAATCTATTGGCTGATGCTGTTCCTGATTGTGAATAGAAAATCAAGAGAGAGATCGACCAACATCAGAATGGTGTAAAATCTTATGCAAAAATACTTTATGCATGGAGAAAGTTGGTAGCGTGAAGAGGAGAGTCCAACTTAAATTAGACTCTAGATTTTCATTCAAATTCAAACCCATTTGAACTCAAACTTAAACCACCCAATTTTTAATTCAAAAGAAATCAGATGAAGATATGAAAAAGGCTTCTGAGCATAAAAAAAATTATATAAAAATATTTCTCATGTGAAGAATAAGAGGGTGCAGAGAAAGAAAATGCAAGGGAATCGAATTCGAATTATTTTCTCATCTAATTAGATTCTTAACACAATCAAATTAGGTTAAACCCAATTGGATAACTAAACTTAATCTAATTAGATAGTAAATAGTTTCAATTAAATTTTAATCAAATTAAAAATTAATCAAGCTCATGTCCTGATCACATCAAGAATCGAACATCCTTAGTGATTAGGTCATCTCATAACCTAATCGGATCAAACCAAATTGAATCTAATTGAATTAGATTTGATCCAAAACATAATGCCCAATCAAATTTAGTTAATTAGTAATCTAAGTACTAATCAATTCTCCTATAATTCACCTATAATTAGTGAATTGATTTATTACAACTTTTGTATAGGGTTAATCACCAATCGAGTTGACTGTTTTATCCTAAAATGATTCTTAATCATTGATCAGCCATATGATCAGTCAGAAATTTATTTTGAGTATGACCCCATAGATTTGAACCTAAGCTGGTAGTATAAGAACAATCTTTCTATACCAATCAAAGTGACCATCTAGCAATGATACCTGACATCCGAATAGGTCGAAAGATTGCAAAGCATCATTCAAGAACCTATTGGTATATGATTACTGTATAATTCATCTCTTTGACCCAAATGCTCAAGGTGATATAGGGTTTACCTGTCAACCCTGGTATGATCATCCATATTATATTTTAATTTTTAAAATCCATCATATAGATTACCCCAGCCAAGGTTTTACTGAATTGAAACACACTAATATATTAATTCTTATTTATTCGGAGGGGTCAATTCCATCTTGACTCACACACCGACTTTGCAAGTACTTGACTATGCCCAAAAATTTTTTATCATTAAATTAAAAATTTAGATAGTCCGATACCAAAGCACAGTGAATTGCTTACAAGTCACCATGATGATCTCAGGTCAGAGGGACACCTATATCCATATCCTTCGCGAGCTACTCTTGACAGCAAAGTGCTCAGCAATTGATCACATTCAGTGAGATGTACTTTTACATCTCACTTGCATGCCATGCCAGTATCTCCACACTCTTTAGTTAAGAAGACAACCAATGTACATGGCACTCAATGACCTATACTTGATAGAGCTATCGTTTTAATAATAGTATATTATTTGATCGTGAAATTAAGGTTTAAGGACTAAATGATATATCCTCCTATATCGAATCAAATAGTCTTAAAGACTTCATCATATAACAAGAGTTCAAAATAAGATATACACAGTGATAAAAAAATTAAGTAATATTTATTAATTCAATAATTCATATATAATTATAATAATAAGCTCAACCGTCAACAAGCTAACGATTGACTTTGGGACCCAATTTGCAACAAGGACAATATCAGGTCAAGTACATAGTATGGCATACATGAGGCTATCTATGGCTAAGGCATAAGGATTCCTACTCATATTGAAAAATATGTCCCAAAGCCAATCATTAGATGATTGTGCTCATTTTGTAAATTGTATATAAATTTTTATTAATAAAAATTATTTAATATTTTCATTACAAATTGATCATTTTTGAACTTTAGTATTGTAATGAAGTCCTTAGGACTATAATTAATCAACAAAAGAGGATTTATCGTTAAGTTTTTAAAAAATATTCGCGATCAAACGATACGCTATTACTAGGACGATTGCGATATCAAGTGTAGGTCGTTGTGTGCCATATGAGTTGATTATCTTTTTAACCAAGAAGTGTGTAGATACTATTATGGCATGCAGATAGAATGTAGGAATACATTCACATCGAACACGACTATGTGCCGAGTACTTTGTTGTCAAGAGTAGCTTATGAAGGGTATGGATATAAGTGTCCCTCAGATCTGAGACCACCATAATGACTTGTAAGTAACTCACTATATTTTAGTATCGAACCATCTGAGTTTCTAATTCAGTGATGGAAGGATATTGGGTGCAGTCAAGTACTTATCAAGTCGGTGTATGAGTTAAGATGAAATTGATCCCTCTGAATTAGTAGGAGATATGCATCCGTGTATTTCAATTTAGTAAAACTTTGATCAGGATAATCCATAAGATGAATTTTAAAGGTTAAAATATAATATGATCGACTAAATTAGGGTTGACAGTTAAACCTTAAATCACCTTGAGCATTTGGGTCAAAGGGATAAATTATATGGTAACCATACACCAGTAGATTCTAGAAGATTGCTTTGTAATACTTCGACCTATATGATCATTGGGTCACCATTGCTAGATGGTTACGTCGATTGGATAGAAATTTATTGCTATACTACTGGCCTAGATTCGAACCTATGAGGTCATACGCATTAGAAGATTTGATCAGATCAGATGGCTGAAGAGTCTAATTAGATTATGACTCTGGTGATGAGTCTTACTGGGACTAGGACTCTAGAAGAGAGTCCCACTGAGACTAAAACACTACTATTAATGAAGAATTAATTAGTAATTAACTCAATTTGATTGAGTTAAGAGCTTTGGATTAAGTCTAATTGAATTAGATTTAGTTCGACTCAAATTGGATTTGATATGATCAATCTTGATTACAAAGAAAAATTTGATCCTAATTTGATCAGAGTTTGAAATCAGCTCATTCCTAAATAAGTTAAGAATTTAATGAGATATTTAATTTTTTAATTAGATTAGATTCATTGCTATCTGTAGGTTCAATCCAAATTTGATTTAGATTAGAATCAGATTAGGAATGAAGAGTCCTTGTCAACTTGGACTCTATCCTTATCTCCTTGTGCCACACATGGACCCTTGCCCATATCTCCATGCCAAATAGGATTTGGCTTGACCTTTTTGGTGTAAAAGTAGTAGACCCAATAAGGGTGGGTGGCAATAATTGATGACTGACAATCCTATCTCTTGTTAAATTCGAATGCGATCCGAATTAGAGATAAGATGAAAATAGGAAAAGAAATTTTTCATACAAGAAAGGTTGTTGATGTCATAATAAATTTTTTTTTATTTTTATTGGAGAGTTATTGAGTGTGTGAGATATCAAAATCCTTCTCCACATTGTAGAGCTTTTTCTAGAATTTTTTGAATGCCCAAAATTGGTTTGTGGCATGGTGATTATGGCCCTCTTCCCTTGGATGAAAAACCCTAGTCTTTGCCTATAAAAAGGGGTCACCTCTTCTTGGCATCATACATCCCTTTTCTTGCTGGTTTTTATTTTTTTAGAGCTCTTCTCCTCCTCCTCTCTTCCTCTCCAGATCTTTTCATCCTTTGGAGTGTCCAAGGTGCTTGAAGAAAAAAGAAGAGATTATCCATCAAGGTTGCTTGCAGGCTAGCACCTCCAAGTCCTTGATCTGTGCCAGTCTTCGTGTGAATTTTTTTATAGAGGCCAGATGACTTAGTGTGACTATGAATGATCTAAGGAATATCTTCTCTAATCATTGGACTAGAGAAAATCAATATCAAAATTATTTGGTAATGATTTCTATTTTATTCTGATCATAATGTTAGATCTAATAGTTAGATGTAGAATTTCAGCGTCGATGAGATCGATGTATTTTTATTTTCAAATCTAAAGTATATATTTTTTATGTCATAGATCATGATATAGTAGTCCAAGATTAGATCTTATACATGTGATTGGGATTAAATTATTTTTACTACATAAAAAATTTAAAATTATATGCATAGCACTACTACATATTTTCTTCAATTGGTATCAGAGCATGGTTGTTTTGATATACATTAATATGACTTTAGATCTAAATTTTTGTTGTTAGATCTGATTATTTATGATTTAGATTAGATCTAAATAAGTTTATTTTTAGATCTATTTATCATCTATTTAGATTAGATATTTTGAGTAGCAAAATATTCGAATTGGGTAATCACCAGGCCATCCGGTCATAGGAGCAAGTAGGGTCTCATGATCCTCTTTTTTCCATTCAATGGAATTCTCTTATGGCATATAGGGGTGCCACTGTGAGGTCCCATGAAAAAAAAAATGAAAGAAAAAAATATTACTTTCTTACAAAACCCTAGATGTGGAAACTCTAGGTGTTATTGTATGTGATGCAAGTTGCAAAGAAATTAGTTACATTTAATCTTGATTAATTAAAATTATTTTGATTTAAAATTATAAAAAATTTAGATTTAATCCAAAAAATTTTATGATTCAATGTAAAATATTTATATAAAAATTATTTTCAAAACCTTAACCATGTTGATGCAAAATTTAATTGAGAATTAAGTGTCAAATTGAATGGATCTAGAATTATGATTTGAGATCTAATGATGTTGCATAAAATATAGGGCATGGGTTAGCTCAAATCAGGTCTTTCTCTTTAATTCGGTTAGACCTAAGATTATAATCAAAAAATTGATTGATCATGTAGAAAAATTGATTAAGTCTAACCAAATATTGAATTAGATTAATCGAGATTTTTCTAATACAATAGTTATAGATGGTTAAGTCCATATCTTTGATTAGATCAAATGGACCATGATTATGGCTCAATGGTTGAACCCGAATCATTAGGTTGGTCAAATCAAAACTAGTTAACCAATTGGTGTCTAAGGTAAGTTTGACATTTCGATCGATGGTTTTTAATTGGGAGCGGCTTACCTGACCATTTTGATGGTGTCTAAGGCAAGCTTAGCAGACCCTCCCACTGATCTCACTTATTTGGCCTATTTGATAAATTAGATATTGATTAGATCGTTAAGTGATTCAAGTTAGCCCATACCATTAAGGTTGATCAGTGTGACTGATCTAGTTGCCAGTTCAATCAGTATGATCTAACCCGATTCAGTGACTTAAAGTCAGTGGGAGGATTATGGTCTACTGATTGATCTCTTCTTTTTTTTTAAAATTGATTAAATTTTTTAAATTATTAGATCTCTAAAATGAGCTGGTTATGGTGATAACTAGATTATAGCCTCCCATTAAGGTGAATGATAATAGATTCTTTATTTCTGATTGACACTGCAAGCACCATCCATCTGGTGTTCTCTTTGAATGATGGAATTATTATTCATCATATGATGACTCTGTTGAACTATCTGATGATGGTTGGATTGATCGAGCCATCTTTGAGCCTGATAACTCATTAGGAAGAATCACTAAGTAGGTTCATGTTAATAGTTTGACCTAATCAGAACTTTCAGTAGAGGCCCATTGCCTACTGAAATAAAATTTGAGGCTAAATTAATTACTAAAAGTTATTTGAAAAATAATTGATTGAAAACCAACCCATAGGTGCATATGGGTTGATCAAGCCATCCTCGGGCTTATATGCAGTCTATGTGGATTCTAGTATCTGCTAAGAAGTTAAGATAATTTTTTGAATTGAAGGTAGAGGCAACCAATTAGTATAAAATAGTAGAAAGATCTTTAAACTAAAGTTCAAATCTTTAAGATTAATAAATTCATATACTAATTAGGCTTTATATTTTTTTTGTGTGTGCAGATATGGCCTTAAACTTATCGCTCCAATCACTATTGGATAGTGAGAAGCTAACCAGATCGAATTTCGATAATTGATATCAAAAGCTAAAAATAGTCCTGCAGCACGAGTAGATCTTTTATGTGATAACGGATCCGACACCTAAAGAGCCTACTCCCAATGCCCGAGGCACAATCCGAGATACTTATTTGAAGTAGCTCAATGACCGCACCATGATTTGTTGCATCATGCGGGCCTCCATGAACGACAAGTTTAGCTGAAAATTTGAAGAGGCTCAACCAGAGGAAATGCTTCAAGTGTTAAGGGATTCCTTTGGTACTCCTGACGATGTTGAGTGGCATAAGATTAGTTGCATCATTTTCAACATCCGAATGAGGGAGGGTGCATCTGTTACCGATCATGTATTGTACATGATTGAACAGATTGAAAAACTAAGCAAACTCGGCTTCCTTTTGCATGAATAGCTAGAGATGGATGCGATCCTGAACTCACTACTCAAGTTCTACCTACCATTTCTCAGTCATTTTAGAATGATGAAGCCTGTAGTCAACTACCACGGTCTATTAGGGTTGTTACAGACTTTTAAGAAGGATCACTAACTCCATAAGGAGATGGTGAATTTAGTGGAAGGATTTTTTTCGGGTAGTCATCGTCCCTTTAAGAAAGAGAAAAAAAAAGAATAAGAAGATGCTAGGTGCTGGGAGTCAGTCCCAGAAATTCAAGTTAAAGGCTGATCAAAGTTAGACAGAGTGCTTCTTTTGTAAGAAGCAGGGTCATTGAAAAAAAAATTATCCTCAATATAAAGCCTCCCTTGACCTGAACAGGCCAAAGAAGAAGCAGCAATCGATTGCTAGACAAAGTACTTATGTGATAACACCTTGTAACTTCTCTCTTATTGATATAATGACCTGAATATTGGATACCAAAAGCCCTATTCACATTTGCAATTCATTGCAGGGTCTTCAGGTTAGTAGGAGATTTGGAGAAGATGAGAGATTCCTGAATGTTGAAGATAGAAGATCGATTCTAGTTCTAGCTTTAGGAATCATCAAGCTTATATTCGAGTCTCAGTACATTGTTCTTGATGAGTGTCATTACTGTCCTAGTCTTTTTTTTGAATATTATTTCTGTAGGCCTTTTGGCCAAATCTAATTACAAAATATCAATAAGGAAAACCTTTTATGACATCATTTTGAATGGTGTTATAATTTTACATAGATAGTTGAACAATGTATCTATGTTGTATTTAGACCTAATGTAATGTACATTTTAAATAAACACCCTAGAATAGATGATGTCACAGATGCCTATCTTTGGCATTGTAGATTAAGTCATATCAATAAGAACAGAATGAACAAGTTAGCTCAAGAAAAAATTCTTGATAAAGATGATTATAAATCGTTACTTAGATGTGAGTCTTATTTGCTTGGAAAGATGACCAAGTCATCTTTTACTGAAAAAGGTGAATGAGCCAGTGATGTGCTAAGCTTGATACATATTGATATATGTTGACCCATAAGCACATATGTCAGAGGAGGATATAGCTATTTCATTACGTTTATGGATGATCTATTTAGGTATGGATACATCTACTTGATGAAATACAAGTCTGAATCGTTTGAAATATTCAAATGGTTCTATAATGAAGTAGAGAAACAAACTGAAAAGAGTATTAAAACTCTTCGATCTGATTGAAGGGGTGAATACCTCTCTAGTGAATTTTTGACATATCTCGGAGACAATGAGATTCTCTCACAATAGACTCCTCTAAGGACACCACAACATAATTGTTGGGAATAGTGTCTCAAAGATAATCATCAGTCTGTTGATGGTTGTGCTCATTTTTGTATTTGTACATGAATTATGAATTAATAAAAATTATTTTGATATTTTTTATCATAAAATATTTCATTTTCTAATGAACTCCTATGTTGTGGTGAAGTCCTTAGGACTATTTAGACTCGACAAAAGAGGATTTGTCGTTTAGTCCTTAAATCTATTCGTGACCAAATGATACATTGTTACCAAGGATGACAACGTTTATCAAGCATAGGTCGTTGTGTGCCATATAGGTTGGTTGTCCTCTTAACCAATGAGTGTGGAGACACTGGTATGGCATACAGGTGAGATGTAAGGGTACATCTACACTGAATGTGACCGACTCCGGAGTTATTTCTGCTGTCAAGATTTGCTTCGATGGAATATGGTTATAAATATCCCTCTGACCTGAGACCGCCACAGTGACTTGCAAGCAACTCACTGCACTTAGGCACTGGACTACCTGAATTTTTAATTCAGTGATGGAAGGCTGCTGGGTGTAGTCAAGTACTTGACTTATCGGTGCGTGTGTCAAGATGGGATTGACCACTCCAGTTTAGGAGCTGTGTACAGTCATGTTTCAATTTAGCAAAACCTTAGCCAAGGTAGTCCTTGTGAGGAGTCACAGGACTGTTTGAGTTGAGCATGATTCGGATGATCTGATCAGGGTTGATAGTTTAACCCTGAGTCATCCTACACACAAGGATCAAAAGGATGAATTATACAGTAACCATATTCATGTAGGTTCTGAGTGTTGCGATTGTGACTCTTCGACCTATCCGGACGTCGGGTACCATTGCTAGATGGTCACTTCGATTAGTACAGGAATTGATTCCTGTGCTACTGGCTTAGGTTCGAACCTGTAGGGTCACACACATTAGAGGTTCCTATCTGATCTGATGGCTGATATAGAATCCTACATGTTTGGAACTCAGTGATCGAGAATCAGAATTCTCTGATCATGAGTTCCACACATTATGGGTACCGGGGTCAAGAGTCCCACTGGTTGGGATTTTTCGATCAAGGTTACATATCGATGAATTCTGATGCCTGATTGCCCATCAGATTTGGACTCAGTATTTATGAGAAGTTTAATTAGTGATTTAATCACTAATTAACTCAATTTGATTGAGTAATTATTTTTGGATCAAGTCCAATTGAATTAGATTCAGTTGGGTTTGACCCGATTAGGTTAAGAGTTGACCTAATCGTCGAGATGGTTTGGTCCCTGATTTGATTAGGAGTTGGGCTTAGTCAATTCTTGATTTGATTAAGATTTTATTGAGCCTAATTAAGCCTAATTAAGTTGAATTTAAATTAATCTAATTAGACCTAACTTATTTAGTTCAATTAGGTTGGTTTAAATAATTAAACCACCTTGACCCAATCTCTATGCGCCACCTCACTTCCATTGCACCCATTTGAATTCATAAGAAGGAACTTCTCATGAATTTTTTCCTCACGCCAAGCTCTCTCCATGCCCCAATTTAATGTGCCAAATGAATGGATAAGGATGATTGGTTGGCCATTCAAATTCAAAATAAAGTTTGAATTTGAATGGGCAATCAATCTTTGCACCTTATCCCTTTTTTTACGCCCCATTTATTACATGAGAAAAGATTTCTCATGAAATCACTCCATGCACAATTTAAGCCATGCCTCATGCCTTTAGTGGATAAGGGATGAGTTGGTGTCCATTTGAATTCAAAATTTGATTTGAATTCAAATGTGCAATTACTCATCTTTATCCTTTCTTTTGGATAAGACGTTTGACGTTGTTATAAAAGGAGGAGAAGAGTGGGGTGTGCAAGATGAAGTTTTTTGGAGAAAAATTATGGGGCGTGAGAAAGTCTTGTGCATGAGAAGGAAGTCCATATCCTTGCAAGAGAAAAAGAAAGAAAAGAAAGAAAAGTGGGTGCAAGGTTTTTGGTGAGTTCCCTTGAGTTTTAGCCTGGGGTTCGGAAAGTGAGAAAGTGAGCTACGAGTGTCATGTGCCCACAAAATCTCAGGGAGATCTTTAACATCCTCTCAAGCATGTCTGTTGATGATCCAGAGCATCCAAAGAATCGACAGACATCGATCGAAGGAGTTCGATTAGCATCGACCGTCAAAAGGGCTCTACAATGAGCTAGCACTCGTGAGGAGTCGATCAGACCGAGAGCTTTGTGTGGATGATCTGCAGAGGCTAGACACACTGTGTGGCTGCATCGCGATGATCAGTCTCTCCCGACGGTGATCAAATTACGGCGATCTACTACCCGCACAAAGGTATTGTGTTCTGAACATATTACAGTAATGTGTTTACTGTTAGAATTTGAATTTTAAATTTAAATAAATGCATGCTATATATCATATTTAGATCCTAGTGTAGGGTAAATTTATATTAATTAATTAGATTAATTAATATTTTTTACTATAAAATCATGATTTTGAAAATGTTTTAAAATTATTTTTTTATCCCTGCACTGAATTTCCCCACAAATGGTATCAGAGCGGGTTCTTAGGTATGATATATATATTTGCATGCGTAGATTAAGTTGTAATCTAAAAGTTTAAATTTGAAATTTAAAATTCAAAATTCAAAATTTGAATTTTGAAAGTTGTTCGAAATTCAAAATTCAAAAATTTGAAATTCAAAATTTGAATTTTGAAATTTGAAATTCAAAATTTAAAAATTTGAAATTCAAAATTTGAAATTTAAAATTTAAAATTTGGTTGAAATTTCAAATTTAAAATTCAAAATTTAAAATTCAAAATTTGAAATTCAAAATTTGAAATTCAAAATTTGAAATTCAAAATTTTGAAATTTGAAATTTGTTTGAAATTTGAAATTCAAAATTCAAAATTCAAAATTTAAAATTTAAAATTTAAAATTTGAAATTTAAATTTTGAAATTGGTATATTTAGATATACTTGATCCAAGTAGCAAGTAATCGAATTGGGTTGGTTGCCATGGTCATCCGATCATAGGAGAAAAGCAGGGTTTAAAGGCTCTCTCCTCCCATTCGATGGGGTCTTCTATGACGGTAGGGGTGCCACTGTAATTATATCCCATGCAGATGAAACAGCGAAAGAAATTAATTGTAAAGGTTCCATTGTAAAATTTATCATGAATGTGTTAGATTAGATCTAAAGGAATATTCATGATTTATTTTGATAGAGTTATTTTTTGTTATTTAATTAGCAATAGGATTGCTATTTATGAAATGTGCTGATCTATTTGTGAAATGAGTCAACATATTTAGTGAACAGAAAATAAAACCTTTCAAATTTAAAAATTATTTTTGAAATACCAAACCCTGACCCATCAGCCCAAATACTTAATTAAAAGAATTAAGTATTGTCTAGTAAGTCTAGAATTATGAATTAAGACCTAAGACAATTGCATAAACTTTTGGATCAATGGGTTAGATGGATTAGGTCCATAATTGGGTGAGACCTAGGTTAGCTTAAAGAAATAGACTAAATTAGAGTAATTGGTCAAATCTAATCAAAAGTTGAATTAGATTAGGTCAAGGATACTCTAGACTCAACTCCAATAGTTGTAGTTGAATAGGTCCATGTCTTTAACTAGACCAAGATGGACTTAATTCATGGCTATGCGGTGGAACCCTATTTAATAAGTTGATCAAATTAAAACTAATGAACCGGTTGGTGTCTAAGGTAAGTTTGACATTTTGACCAGTGGTTTTTAAGTGGGAGCTACTCGCAGTGACTCGATCTCTGACGAGTTAATGGCGTATCCCCACCACTGATCTCACTTACCTGGCCAACCTGGTGAATTAGGTTTTGATTAGATCACTTTGTGATTAGGGCTCACCCATGTCATTAGGTAAATTAGTTTGACTAATTTAGGTGCTCCTAATGCCAGCTTTAATTAAATCCTTTTTTAATCTGACTTGGTGAAGTCAGTGGGAAGATTGAAATTGGCTGGATATTTTCTTCTCATCTATCCTTTAATAAAATCCTCAAAAATTATTAGGTCCCTAAAAATGATTAAGTTATATTGATAACTAAGTCATAGCCTCCCATTAAGTGAGTGATAATGAGTCCATTAGTTTAATAATCATTGGAGGCCCAAAGGCCTGGTGCTTATTGACTAATGGAATTATCATTCATAATATGATAATTTGGTTTGAGTCTTTCTGATGGTGGTCAGGTTGGCCGGCCAAAGTTGGGCCTGATCATTTATTGGTCCGATTCACCAAATCAAATCATGTTAATAGTTGGACCTAACCAGATATTTTCAGTGGAGGCCAAAGCCTACTGATTAGGTTCTGGGGCAAAATCAATTACTAGAAGTTGTTTAGAGAAACAACTGGTTATGAACCTACCCATAGATGCACATGGGTTGACCAACCAAAGTTGGGCTTGTGTGTAGTCTGTGTGGATTCTAGTACCCACTAAGGAATTAAAGTAGTTTCTCAAATTGGAGGTTTAGGCTACCAGTTCGTAAAAATACTGAGAGAAACTTTAGACTAAAATTTAAGTCTTTAGTATTTATAATTTATGTACTAATAGAGGTCTGATTTTCCTTTATGCAGCTATGGCCACTACTCTGTCCCTCCGATCATTATTAGATAATGACAAGCTTATGGGAACTAATTTCGATAGCTGGTATCGAAAATTAAAAATCATCCTTGAGCATGAGCGGATCCTTTATGTAGTAATGGAACTGGCACCTGAGGAGCCAGCCCTGAACGTTAGAGGGACGGTCCGAGACACTTATCAGAAGTGGCTCAACGATCGCACCACCGTTCGGTGCATTATGTTGGCGGCAATGAATGATGAGTTCAGCCGCAGGTTCGAGAATGCCCAGCCATAGGAGATGCTTCAAATGTTGAACGACTTCTTTGGCATGCCTGATGATGTTGAAAGGCACAAAACTAGTTGTGCCATTTTCAATGCTCGGATGAGGGATGGAGCCTCAGTCACTGATCATGTACTGTACATGATCGAAATGATTAAGCGCCTAACTAAACTGAGCTTTCTCCTTCACGAGCAGCTCGGTAAGGATGCGATCCTTAATTCATTGCCCAAGTCCTTCCTCCCCTTCCTTACTCATTTTTGGATGACAAAGCCTACAGTGAACTACCACGATTTGTTGGGGTTGCTGCAGAACTTTGAGAAGGATCACCAGCTCCATAAGGAGTCAGTGAATGTTGTGGGAGGGTTTTCTTCTGGTCGTCGACCCTTTAAGAAAGGGAAGAAGAAGAACAAGAAGAAGAAGAATAAGAAGGTGCAGCTGCATGCTGGGACGTCTGCACAGGGTCAAACCAAGAAGCGCAAGCCCGACCAGAGCCAGGCAGAGTGCTTCTTTTGCAAGAAGCAGGGGCACTGGAAGAGGAACTGTCCTCTATACATTGCTTCCCTGGATCCGAACAGGCCGAAGAAGAAGCAAGGTACTTATACGATAACACCTTGCAACTTTTCTATTTGTGATACTATTGTCTGGGTATTGGATATCGGAAGCCCTTATTATATTTGCAATTCGATGCAGGGTCTGCAGGTCAGTAGGAGATTTGATGAAGGCGAGAGATTCCTGAACGTTGGAGATGGAAGCAAAGTTTCAGTTCTAGCATTAGAAATCATGAACCTTGTAATCAATTCTCGAAACGTAATTCTGAGTGAATGTCACTATTGTCCAAGCTTTTTATTAAATATTATTTTTGTAGGCCTTTTGGCCATGAACGGTTATCAATTTTTAATAAAAAGAAATATTTGCAATATCATTTTGAATGGTGTTACAATATTTGTTGGACAACTTAATAATGGAATTTACTTTCTATCACAACCTGTTAATGTGGTTCAAACCTTCGGTAAATGCCCTAGAGTAGATTATGTGTCAGAAGTCTACCTTTGGCACTATAGGCTAGGTCATATCAATAAAAACAGGATAAACAGGTTGGCTCAAGAAAGAATTCTTGAAGTAGGTGATTGTGAATCACTTCCAACCTGTGAGTCCCGTCTTCTTGGTAAAATGACCAAATCACCTTTTACTGGAAAAGATGAGCGAGCCAGTGAACTTTTGGGTCTGGTACACTCTGATGTATGTGGACCCATGAGCTCAAGTGCAAGAGGTGGATATTTCTACTTCATAACCTTCACAGATGACCTATCAAGGTATGGGTATGTCTATTTAATGAAGCATAAATTGGAGTCATTTGAAATATTTAAACTATTCTGAAATGAGGTAGAAAAATAAACTGGAAAGTGTATTAAAACTCTTCGATCTAATCGAGGAGGTGAATATATTTCTAATAAGTTTCTGACATATCTTGGGGAGAATGGGATTCTCTCTCAATGGACTCCTCCTGGAACACCACAGCATAATGGTGTGTCTGAAAGGAGGAATCAGACCTTATTGGATATGGTTCGATCCATGATGGGGTTTGCTAGTCTGCCGATCTCCCTTTGGGGATATACGCTGGAATCGGCTTGTTACCTTCTAAATAGAGTTCCGAGTAAGTCTGTAACCAAAATGCCATATGAGATATGGATAGGACATAAGCCAGTACTCTCGCACCTTAGGGTTTAGGGGTGTTCGGCTTATGTTACATGTTTAATTACGGACAAGCTTGGATCTACGTCTGACAAGTGTAATTTTATAGGGTACCCAAAAGAGACCAAAGGGTATTACTTCTACCTAGCTGATGAGCAAAAAGTGTTTGTCAACCTTAAGGCAATCTTTTTAGAAAAGGAGTTTCTTGGTGAAGGGACTGTTGCCTCTAAGGTCGAACTTGACGAAGTTCGACAGGTGGAAAAACTGACACAAGTTGCTGAACCTGAATCGGATTTGGTTAGATCAGATCCGGAGCCCATTGTTCAAGCACCCTTAAGGTGATCTGGTAGAGTACCACGTCAACCGGACAGATACTATGGTTTCTTGGTCTGGGATGGCGATCCTATCGAACTTGATGAAAATGATGAGGATCCGATCACCTACATGGATGCAATGTAGAGACCTGACTCTGAGAAATGGCTGGAGGCCATAAAATCCAAAATGGAGTCCATGAAGGTCAACGATGTGTGGACATTGGTTGACCCACCCGAAGGAGTAAAATTCATAGGGTGTAAGTGGGTCTTCAAGAGGAAGAGAGGCACAGACGGAAAGGTGGAAACCTATAAAGCCCGTCTGGTTGCCAAGGGATATCGTCAACGTTATGGTATAGACTATGACGAGACATTTTCTTCTGTGGCAATGCCCAAATCCATTTGGATTATGCTTGCGATAGCTGCCCATCTGTACTATGAAATCTGGCAGATAGATGTGAAGACAGCTTTCCTAAATGGAGAGCTGGATGAAGAGGTGTATATGATACAACCTGAAGGATTCACATCCACAGATGAGTCTAAGGTGTGCAGGCTACAGAGGTCCATTTATCGACTTAAGCAGGCATCACGGAGTTGGAACATACGTTTTGATAAGACGATCAAGACGTATGGCTTCGTTAAGAACGGAGAAGAGCCATGCATTTATAAGTGGGCTAATGGTCCAGTAGTAGTATTTCTTGTATTGTATGTGGATGACATTCTCTTAATCGGGAATGATGTCCCTGTATTATAGGGAATAAAGATTTGGCTGTCATCACAGTTCTCTATGAAGGATCTGGGAGAAGCTTCCTACATTCTAGGGATGAGGATCTATAGGGATGATCTAAAAGGTTGCTTGGTTTATCTCAGTCCACGTACATTGATACTATGCTGAAGAGGTTCAGCATGAAGAATTTTAAGAAAGGCTATCTTCCGATAGGCCATGAAATTTCTCTCTCGAAGAGGGATTGTCCGACAACACCTCAAGAGAGAGAGCGTATGGGTAGGATTCCATATACTTCGGTAGTGGGATCTATCATGTACGCCATGACATGTACATGACTAGATGTGGCATACTCACTAGGGGTAGTGAGTAGATACCAATCTGATCCAGAGGAGAATCACTGGAAGGTTGTTAAAACCATCCTGAAGTATTTAAGAAATACTAAGGACCAGTGGCTTGTTTATGGTGAATCGGACTTGAGACTTATAGGGTTTATAGACTCTAGTTTTCAGTCTGATCATGATGACAGCAAAAGTGTGTTAAGATTTATTTTTACCCTTAATGGTGGGGCTATCTGCTGGAAAAGTTCCAAGCAGCACACAGTGGCTGATTCAGTTTGCGAGGCAGAGTATGTCGCTGTATCAGATGCTGCCAAAGAAGCGGTGTGGCTGAGAAAATTCATCATCGAGGTCGGAGTAGCACCCTCCCTTATTGGTCCAGTTCTGCTCTACTATGATAGCTCTAAAGCCATTGCTCAGGCGAAGGAACCAAAAGCATACCAGTGGACGAAGCATATTCTGCACCGCTACCATCTCATCCAAGAAATTATGGATCGAGGTGATGTCGATCTTCAAAAGATCGACGGGAAGGAGAACCTGG
Organism: Elaeis guineensis; assembly: GCF_000442705.2. Lineage (NCBI taxonomy): Eukaryota > Viridiplantae > Streptophyta > Magnoliopsida > Arecales > Arecaceae > Elaeis > Elaeis guineensis. The sequence continues at coordinate 58,767,233 of NC_025998.2, read as the reverse complement.
CTGACCCATTCACTAAAGTCATTGTGGTGAAGGAGTTCGACAACTACAAGTCGAAGATGGGTATTAGATACTACACCGATTGGCTTTAGGCCAAGTGGGAGATTGTTAGGAATAGTATCCTAAAGCCAATCGTCAGTCTGTTGATGGTTGTGCTTATTTTTATATTTGTACATAAATTATGAATTAATAAAAATTATTTTAGTATTTTTCATCACAAAATATTTCATCTTCTAATGAACTCCTATGTTGTGGTGAAGTCCTTAGGACTATTTAGACTCGACAAAAGAGGATTTATCGTTTAGTCCTTAAGTCTGTTCGCGACTAAATGATACGTTGTTACCAAGGATGACAACATTTATCAAGCATAGGTCATTGTGTGCCATATAGGTTGGTTGTTCTCTTAACCAGTGAGTGTGGAGACACTGGTATGGCATACAAGTGAGATGTAAGGGTATATCTGCACTGAACATCACCGACTTCGGAGCTATTTCTGCTGTCAAAATTTACTCTGATGGAATATGGGTATAAATATCCCTCCGACCTGAGACCACCACGGTGACTTGCAAGCAACTCACTGCACTTAGGCACTGGACTACCTAAATTTTTAATTCAGTGACGGAATGCTGCTGGGTGTAGTCAAGTACTTGACTTGTCGGTACATGTGTCAAGATGGGATTGACCACTCTAGTTTAGGAGCTGTGTACAGTCGTGTTTCAATTTAGCAAAACCTTGGCCAGGGTAGTCCTTATGAGGAGTCATAGGACTGTTTGAGTTGAGCACGATTCGGATGATCTGATCAGGGTTGACAGTTTAACCCTGAGTCATCCTAAACACAGGGGTCAAGAGTCCGTCTGGTTTTGAGTATTGTGATTGTGACTCTTCGACCTATCCAAAAGTTGGGTGCCATTGCTGGATGGTCACTTCGATTAGTATAGGAATTGGTTCCTGTGCTACCGGCTTAGGTTCGAACCTGCAGGGTCACACACATTAGAGGTTCGTATCTGATCTGATGGTTGATGTAGATTCCTACATGTTTGGGACTCAGTGATCGAGAATCAGGATTCTCTGATCATGAGTTCCACACATTATGGGTAACGGGGTCAAGAGTCCCACTGGTTGGAATTTTTCGATCAGGGTTACATATCGATGAATTCTGATGCCTGATTGCCCATCAGATTTGGACTCAGTATTTATGAGAGATTTAATTAATGATTTGATCGCTAATTAACACAATTTGATTGAGTAATTATTTTTGGATCAAGTCCAATTGAATTGAATTCAGTTGGGTTTGACCCGATTAGGTTAAGAGTTGACCTAATCGTCGAGATGGTTTGGTCCCTGATTTGATCAGAGGTTGGGCTTAGTCAATTCCAGATTTGATTAAGATTTTATTGAGCCTAATTAAGCCTAATTAAGTTAGATTTAAATTAGTCTAATTGGACCTAACTTATTTGGTTCAATTAGGTTGGTTTAAATAATTAAACCACTTTGACCCAATCTCCATGCGCCACCTCACTTCCATTGCACCCATTTGAATTCATGAGAAGGAACTTCTCCTGAATTTTTTTCTCACGTCAAGCTCTCTCCATGCCTTAATTTAATGTGCCAAATGAATGGATAAGGATGATTGGTTGGCCATTCAAATTCAAAATAAAGTTTGAATTTGAATGGGCAATCAATCTGTGTACCTTATCCCTTTTTTTACGCCCCATTTATTACATGAGAAAAGGTTTCTTATGAAATCACTCCATGCACAATTTAAGCTATGCCTCATGCCTTTAGTGGATAAGGGATGAGTTGGTGTCCATTTGAATTCAAAATTTGATTTGAATTCAAATGTACAATTACTCATCTTTATCCTTTCTTTTGGATAAGACGTTTGATGTTGTTATAAAAGGAGGAGAAGAGTGGGGCGTGCAAGATGAAGTTTTTTGGAGAAAAATTCTAGGGCATGAGGAAGTCTTGTGTATGAGAAAGAAGTCCATATCCTTCCAAGAGAAAAAGAAAGAAAAGAAAGAAAAGTGGGTGCAAGGTTTTTGATGAGTTTCCTAGAGTTTTAGACTGGAGTTTGGGAAGTGAGAAAGTGAGCTACGAGTGTCGTGAGCCCACAAAATCTTAGAAAGATCTTTAACATCCTCTCAAGCATGTTTGTTGATGATCTGAAGCATCTGAAGAATCGATAAACATCGATCGAAAGAGTTCGATCAGCATCGGCCGTCGAAAGGGCTCTACAACGAGCTAGCACTCGTGAGGAGTCGATCAGACCGGAAGCTTCATGTGGACGATCTGTAGAGACCAGACACACTGTGTAGCTACATTGTGATGATTAGACTCTCCCGACGGTGATCAGATTACGGTGATCTACTACCCACACAAAGGTATTGTGTTCTGAACACATTATAGTAAAGTGTTTACTATTCGAATTTGAATTTTAAATTTAAATAAATACATGCTATATATCATATTTAGATCCTAGTGTAGGATAAATTCATGTTAATTAATTAGATTAATTAATATTTTTTACTATAAAATCATGATTTTGAAAAAGTTTTAAAATTATTATTTTACCCCTGCACTGAATTTCTCCACAATAATGGCATCTCAGAAAGGAGAAATCGAATCTTATTGGACATGGTTCGATCCATGATAGGATTTGCAACTCTGTCGATCTCTTTTTGGAGATATGCACTTGAAACAGCCTGTCTTGTGCTCAATAATATTTCGAGCAAGTCAGTTAGTAAGACACCATATGAGATATGGTCTGGACGTAGGTCTAACCTCTCTTACTTCAGTGTCTGGGGGTGTCCAGCTTATGTTAAATGATTACAAACTGACAAACTCAATCCTAGATTCGATAAGTATAATTTCATAGGATACCCCAAGGAAGTGAGGGGATATTACTTTTATCTGTCTGCTGAATAAAAGGTGTTTATCAGTAGTAAGGCACACTTTTTGAAAAAAAAAAATCTTAATAAAGGAATAAGTGCCTCTAAAATTGAGCTTGATGAAGTTTGACAGGTAGAAGAAACAACACCAATGATTGAATCTGAACTAGATTTGATTAGATCAAACCTGGAGCCCAATACATAAACATCCTTAAGGTGATCTGGTAGAGTACCGCATCAGTCAGATAGATACATAGATTTCTTGATTCAGGATGGAGATCCAGTTGAACTCGACGAGAATGATGAGGATCCGACCACCGATATAGATACGATGCAGAGGTCTGACTATGATAAATGGCTTAAAGCCATGAAATTTGAGATGGAGTCCATAAAGGTCAATGATGTATGGACATTGGTTGACCCACCTGAAGGAATAAAATCTATAGGGTGTAAGTGGGTCTTCAAAAGGAAGAGAGGCACAGATGAAAAAGTGGAGACCTATAAAGCCTGTTTGGTTGCCAAAGGTTGTCGTGAACATTATGGTATTATCTATGATGAGATATTTTTTTCTATGGCAATGCTCAAATTTATTCAGATCATGCTTGCGATAGCAGCATATCTAGACTATGAAGTCTGGTAAATAGATGTGAAGACAGCTTTCGTAAATGGAGAGTTGAATGAAGCGGTATATATGATATAATCTGAGGGATTCACATTCACAGATGAGTCCAAGGTGTGTAAGCTTCAGAGATCCATTTATAGATTGACGCAAGTATCTTAGAGTTGGAATATACATTTTGATAAGGTGATCAGAACATATGGCTTCGTTAGGAACAGAGAGAAATCCTGCATATATAAATGGACTAATGGTTCAATAATTATATTTTTTATTTTGTATGTAGATGATATTCTTTTAATAAAAAATGATGTCCTTGCATTACAAAAAATAAAAGTATGGCTGTCATCATAATTCTCCATGAAGGATCTGGGAGAAGCTGCCTACATCCTAGAAATGAAGATCTATAAGGATAAATTTAAGAGGCTACTTGGGCTCTCCCAATTTACATACATAGATACCACACTAAAATGGTTCAACATGGAGAATTTCAAGAAAGGCTATCTTCCGATGGCCATGAAAGTTTTCTTTCGAAAAAGATTGTCCGACAATACCTCAAGAGAGAGAGCATATGAATGGAGTTCCATATGCTTAGATAGTAGATTCTATTATGTACACCATGACATATACAAGATCAGACGTAACATACTCACTAAGGGTAGTGAGCAGATACCAGTCTGATCTAAGAGAGAATCACTAGAAGGTCGTATAGACCATTCTTAAGTATTTGAGAAATATTAAGGGCCAGTGGCTTGTATATAGTAAAACTAACTTGAAACTAGTGGGGTTTACTGATTCTAACTTTCAGTCAGACCATGATGATAGCAAAAGTGTGTTGGGTTATATTTTTATCCTAAACGGTGGAGCGATCTACTAGAAAAGTTCCAAGCAGCACATTGTGGCAGACTCCGTTTGCGAAGTAGAGTATATCGTTGCATCCGATACTGCGAAGGAAGCTATATGGTTATGAAAGTTCATTGATGAGCTCAGAGTGGCACCCTCCATTGATAGCCCTATTTTGTTATACTGTGATAATACTGGAGCCATTGCTCAAGCCAAGGAGCTGAGGTCCCATCAGCATAATAAGCATATTCTACATCACTATCACCTTATTTGGGAGATCGTGGATTGAGATGATGTCGATATTTAGAAGATCGATGAAAAAAAAAATTTGACTGACCCCTTTACTAAAGCTCTCAAAATCAAAGAGTTCGATGATCACAAATCGAAGATGGATATACGATACTGTACCGATTGACTTTAGTCCAAGTGGGAGTTGTTGAAAAATATATCCCAAAGCCAATCATTAGATGATTGTGCTCATTTTGTAAATTATATATGAATTTTTATTAATAAAAATTATTTGACCTTTTTATTATAAATTGATCATCTTGGAACTTCTATGTTGTAATGAAGTCCTTAGGACTATAATTAATCGACAAAGGAAGATTTGTCATTAAGTCCTTAAAAATGTTCATGACCAAACAATACGCTATTACTAGGACGATAGCGATATCAAGTGTAGGTTATTGTGTGCCATATTAGTTAATTATCCTCTTAACCAAAGAGTATGGAGACACTATTATGGCATGTAGATAGAATGTAGGAGTACATTCGCATCGAACATGATTATGTGCCGAGCACTTTGCTGTCAAGAGTAGCTTGTGAAGGGTATGGGTATAAGCGTCTTCAGATCTGAAACCACCATGATGACTTGTAAGCAACTCATTATACTTTAATATCAAACCATCTGAGTTTCTAATTCAGTGACAGAAGAATACTGGGTGCAGTCAAGTACTTATCAAGTCGGTGCGTAAGTCAAAATGAAATTGACCCCTTTGAATTAGTAGGAGATATGCATTAGTGTATTTCAATTTAGCAAAATCTTAATCAGGATAATTCATGAGATAGATTTGAAAGGTTGAAATACAATATGATCGACTAAATTAGGATTGGCAGTGAAACCCTAAGTCACCTTGAGCATTTAGGTCAAAGGGATGAATTATACGATAACCATACGCCAGTAGGTTCTAGAAGGTTCTTTTGCAATACTTCGACCTATCCGATCATCGGGTCACCATTGCTAGATGGTTACATCGATTGGTATAAAAAGTTATTCCTATACCACTAGCTTAGATTCGAACCTATGAGGTCACACGCATTAAAAGATTTGATGGTTGAAGAGTCTAATTAGATTGTGACTCTAGTGACGAGTCCTACTGGGACTAGGACTCTAGAGGAGAGTCCCACTAGGATTGAGACTACTATTAATGGAGAATTAATTAGTAATTGACTCAATTTAATTGAGTAAAGAGATTTGGATCAAGTTTAATTGAGTTAGATTCAATTCGACTTAAATTGGATTTGATATGATCAATCCTGATTACAAAGGAAAATTTGATCCTAATTCGATCAGGGTTTGGAATCAGCTCATTCCTAAATGAGTTAAAAATTTAATGAGATATTTGAATTTCTAATTACATTATATTCATCTCTATCAGTGGGTTCAATCCAAATTTGACTTGGATTAGAATCAGATTAGGAATGAAAAGTCCTTGTCAATTTGGACTCTATCCTTATCTCCTTGCGCCACACATGGACCCTTGCATATATCTGCATGCCAAATAGGATTTGGCTTGACCTCTACGGTGTCAAAGTAGTAGACCCAATATGGGTGGGTGGCAATAATTGATGACACATAATCCTATCTCTTGTCAAATTCGAATGCAATACGAATTAGAGATAAGATGAAAATAGAGAAAAAAATTTTTCATACAAGAAAGGTTATTGGTGCCATAATAATTTTTTACTTATTTTTCTTAGAGAGTTATTGGGTGTGTGAGATGCTAGAATCCTTTTCCACATTGTAGAGCTTTTTCTAGAATTTTTTAGATGCTCAAAACTGGTTTGTGGCATGGTGATTATAGCCCTCTTTCCTTGGATGAAAAATCCTAGTCTTTGCCTATAAAAAGGGGTCACCTCTTCTTGGCATCATACATCCCTTCTTTTGCTGGTTTTTATTTTTTTAGATCTCTTCTCCTCCTCCTCTCTTCTTCCTCTAGATCCCTTCATCCTTTGAAGTGTCCAAGATGCTTGAAGAAAAAGAAAGAGATCAGCCGTCACAGATGCTTGCAGGCTAGCACCTCCAAGTCTCTGATCTGCACTAGTCTTCGCATGGATTTTCTTATAGAGGCCAAACGACTTCATGTGGCTATGAGTGACCTGAGAAATACCTTCTCCAACCATTGGACTAAAGAAAATCAATATCAAAATTGTTTGGTAATGATTTCTATTTTATCCCGATCATAATGTTAGATCTAATAGTTAGATCTAAAATTTCAACATCGATGAGATTGATGTGTTTTTATTTTTATATATAAAGCATATATTTTTTATATCATAGATCATGATATAGTAGTCTAATATTAGATCTTATGCATGTGATTGAGATTGAATTGTTTAATCTTTTATTTCTACTGTATAAAAATTTTAAATTGCATGCGTAGCACTACTGCATATTTTCTTCAACTCATACGCTGAACTTCCTCAGATGTGGTCAGACACATCATCTTGGAAAGACAAAAATCATGTCTAAGAGGTAGAAGATCTCTTTTAGAGTTTTTCATGCTGAACCTCTTCAGCACTTTTTCTATATATAGCTTTTGTGACTAACCTAGCATCTTTTTAGATCTACCTTATAGACATTTATTCTGAGAATGAAGGATATGCATCCCCTAGGTCTTTCATGAAGAATTTCTTCGACAACCATCTTTTGACCAAGGTCAGTATAAAAATATCATTTCCAATAAGAAAAATATCATTTATGTATAATACAAGGAATGTTATTGTGCTCCTATTGATCCTTTTATACACACAAGGTTTCTTCTCATTTTTGATGAAACCAAACAATTTGATTGTATTATCAAAATAAAGATTCTGACTCTGAGAAGTATGCTTTAGGCCATATATGAACCTTTACAGCTTGCAGACTCGATGATCACCATCACCAGATTTGAAACTTAAAGACTGCTCCATATAGATATCTTCCTCAAGATATCCATTCAGAAAATCAGTTTTCACATCCATCTATCAGATCTCATAATCATAGTAGGCTGCATCAGTAAGTAGAGTGAAGGAAAAGTATCTGATCTGATTGGATCGCCAGAATGTATTTTAAAAATTTTTCTATTCAAAAGCTTATATAACAATTATGGATTACCTTGATCATTGTGAAATAGGGATCAAATCTCCAGATGTTGCTTAAATTCGATGCCTCGTGAGGCTTGAAAGCACAGGCCCTCTACTTCATATGCACGTCAGGCTTTGTAGGGAAGAGAGATGATCTTCTTTTCACCAATCTTTAGCATGATAATTTTGCATCTTGCATTTTCTTCCATTCTTAAACGATCGATGCCCTATTGAGGATAAATCCTTAAGTGTGCCAAGGGACTTGTTCATCATTTGAAGTATCTCCTTTGGCTAAGCATCATCGAATTTAAAACTAAATTTATCACTCAAAGCAGTCCTCATTATGTAACAAACTATCATACAGTCATTGAGACACTTCTGATAAGTGTCTTTAATCGTCGCATCAGCATTGGAAACTAATACTTCAGGTGCTAGATCCGTAATCACATATAAGATCCTATCATGCTTGAGAACTATTTTCAACTTTCAATATCAATCATCGAAATTGAGTCTCATAAACTTTTCACTATCCGATAGTGAGTGGAGTGATAAACTACTAGCCATCATTGAAAGAAAAATAAAAGTCCCTTTAGTATATGAATTATTTAATCTTAAAGATTTAGACTTTAGTCTAAAGATCCTCCTACTATTTTATACGAATTGTTAGCCTCTACTTTTAATTTGAGAAATTATTTTAATTTCTTAGTAGGTACTAGAATCCACATAGACTATACATGAGTCCGACTATGGCTGGCCAACCCATGTGCATCTATGAGTAGGTTCTTAATCAATTATTTCTCAAAATAACTTCTAATAATTAATTTTATCTCAAATTTCATTTCAGTAGGTTAGGGCCTCCACTGAAAGTTTTGGTTAGGTCCAACCATTAATATGACCATACTCAGTCCATCTAACCAACAAATGATCAGACCCGACTATGGTCGGTCAACCTAACCACCCATCAGAGAGATATGACTGAGCCATCATATATTGAATGATAATTTCAATATCCAAATAAATACCAGGCCTATGGATCTGCATTGCTTATCTAGACTATTAGACCCATTATCATCCACTTTAATAAGAGGCTATGATCTAGTTATCCCCATAACTAGATCATTTTATGGATCTAATAATTTAAAAAATTTTGTTATAATATTTTGATAAGCAATTGATCAATGAGTCTTAAATCCTTCCATTGACTTCACCAAGTCATAAAGAGGACTATAGCAAGCTGGTCCAAAGGGCACCTAACTCCGTCGAACTGATTTAATGATTTGAGAATAAGAGAAAAGATCAATCAAGAAGTCATAAATTCTTCCACTGACTTCACTAAGTCATGAAGAGGACTAGAGACAAGTTTGGTCTAGAGATACCTAAATCAGTCATACTGATTTACCTTAATGGCATAGATTAGCTTGATCCAATTAATGACCTAATCAAAACATAATCTATCGTATTGGCCAAGTAAGTGAGATTGATGGGAGGGTCTGCCTCGGCTTGCCTTAGATATTATCGAAATGGTCAAGTAAGTGGACTATCAATTAAACATCATCAATCATATTACCAAATAATATTGTCAAACTTATCTTAGACATCAATTGGTCGATTAATTTTAATTTGATCTACTAAAAGACTCAGACTAAATCATTGAACCATAATCAGGTCTATATGGTATGGTCAAAAATATAGACTTGATCAAGCTACAACTATTGAGGTTGATCTTAGAAAAATTCTGACCTAATCTAACTTAACTCTTGATTAGATTTAATCAATTTTTCTAATTGATCCATATTTATTTCTAACCCTAGGTCTAACCCAGTAAAAAGATCTAATTCATGCTAACCCATGACCCATCATTTTATGAGGTATCTTAATCATCTTTCTGAAGGAACCAGATCAAGGGTTTCAGGGTTAGATCTTGAATCTTTTTCAAAATCGAACAACGAAAGACTAAAATAAATTAAAATTTATTTTTTAAAACTAGAGAATCTCTAGATCTAAGATTCTATTACATGATTATTACATAGTATTAAATCAAAAATTAAAATATATAGAGCATGAACTACATATTGATCATATCAATATATTTCTATACTACATCTAATGTATGTATTAAACAATAGATCAGATCTATTACCTTGCAAGTTAGACATTCTAACCTTACTGATCCGGGCTTGAAGATGATGTTGTAAACCGCACACATGTCCGATCTCTAGGAGTCATCCATACAAGCCCACGAATCTCGATCAGAAGTCCTGCTCCTGAAAATCAGCGAAGAAGAGAATACTTATCTAATGAGTTTCTTGATTATTTAAAATAAAATAGAATACTCTCTCAATGGACACCTCCTTATACTCCACAATTAAATAAAATTGCAGAAAGAAAGAATTGCACCTTATTAGATATGGTGCGGTCCATGATGTGTTTCATGGATCTTTCGATATCCTTCTAGAGATATGCTCTATAGGCCACAGGATATATTTTAAATAAAATACTTTTTAAATCTATTTCTAGTACTTCATATGAAATATGAAAAGAAAAAAGATCCAATCTTAAGCATTTAAAGATTTGGGGTTGCCCGACTTATGTGAAAAATATTGATGGACATAAGCTGGATGCTAGATCAGAAAAATACAGATTTGTAGGTTATCCCAAGGAGAGTATAGGATACTATTTCTATAATCCTACTCAACAAAAAGTATTTATTGGTAGACATACCATTTTTCTGGAGAAAGAGTTTATCCAAGAAGGAGGCAGTGGGAGGTCTGTCGAACTTGAGGAAGTTCAAAACCTATAATCTATCTAGGATTTATAAAATGGTTCTCAACTAGATGTGCCCATTATTGAGGCACAGCCACTACATATATCTCCTCTCCAAAGGTCAAATAGAGTGCGTAATGTACCACTTAGGTATGTGTTTGTCATTGAGAATTATAATATATCCCACATCATTGAGAATGATGATCCCACGACCTATTCGGATGTCATGGATAATGACTCTAACAAGTAACTAAATGCCATGAAATTCGAAATGAACTCTATGTATGCCAATCAAGTTTGGACTTTGGTTGATGCACCTGAGGATGTGGCCCCAATAGGCTGCAAATGGGCATTCAAAAAGAACATTGGAGCAAATGGCCAGGTAGAGACTATAAGGTCAGGTTGGTGGCAAAAGATTTTAGACAAAAATAAGGTGTTGATTATGAAGAAACCTTTTTGTCGGCAACCATGCTCAAGTCTATTCGAATTATGCTTGCTATTGCAGCATACCATGACTATGAGATCTGGCAGATAGATGTCAAGATTGTCTTTCTCAATAAAAACCTTGAAGAAGAAGTCTATATGACTCAGCCAGAAGGATTTATCTCAAGTAGGAGAGCAAATCAAGTATGCAAGCTGAATAGATTCATTTATGGATTAAAGCAAGCATCGAAGAGTTGGAACATCTATTTTGATAAGACAGTCAAATAGTTTGGCTTTATCAAAAATGTGGATGAACCTTATGTGTATAAGAAGAATAGTGAGAGTGCTATTATCTTCTTGGTCTTATATGTGGATGACATACTGCTCATTGGGAATGATATCCTGATGTTGCAATCGGTCAAGACTTGGCTATCACAAAAGTTTTTCATGAAAGACTTGAGTGAAGCATCCTATATACTTAGAATAAAGATCTATAAGGATAGATCAAATAGGATGATAGGCTTATCCCAGTCTAGGTACATTGACCTTGTGTTGAAAGGTTCAACATAGAAGAAAGTAAAAGAGGTTACTTGCCCATAGGTCATGGCATACAACTCTTCAAGAAGATGTCTCCTAAGATACCTGAAGAGAGAATAGAATGAGTTCTATTTCTTATGCTTCGATAATAAGATCAATAATGTATGCTATGTTATGTACCAAACCTGATGTAGCTTATGCCTTGGGCATTATAAGCAGATTTCAGATTGATCCTGGGGAGGATCATTGAAAAGCTGTAAAAAATATACTCAAGTACTTGAGAAGGACTAGAGATGTTTTTCTGATATATGGTGGATCTGATTTAAAATTAGAAGGTTATACAGATTCTAGTTTTCAATCTGATCTGAATGATAGCAAATTTATATCTGGGTATGTGTTCACTCTGTATGGTGGTGCAGTAAGTTGGAAATATTTCAAACAGCAAACGATTGCTAACTCGATCACTAAGGCTGAGTATATTGTTGCAAGTGAGATTGCTAAGAAGGCCATCTAGATGAAGAAATTCATCATAGAATTGAATGTGGTTCCAGGGATTGAACAATCAGTATCCCTTTATTGTTATAATACTAGAGTAGTTGCTCAAGCCAAAGAATCAAGATCTCATCATAAATCTAAGCACATCCTAAGATTGTTCCACCTCATTCAGGAGATAGTTGAAAGATGCAATGTGATCATGGAGCGAGTTGACATCAAGAACAATATAGTGAACCCATTCACTAAGGCCTTGTCAATGTAGCAGTTTGACCATCACCTTGATAGCATGAGTATCAAGTATAGGGGTGATTGGCTTTAGTGCAAGTAGGAGATTGAAAGAATAATGCCCTACAAGTCAATCTCATATGGGATGTGATAGGATGTTTATTGTAATTTAACTTTCAGACTCATATAATTGACACTTATATTATTAATAAATAGGTATTTTTGGTTCATTATATGCTGCATCTTATTGTTCTTAAGATTATAATAAATCTCATAGATCTGGGTAATGATTTTAGGATCATGATGAGATCATGTCAGTGAGATCTAAATTCTTAATAGCTCTAATCTAAAATATTTCTAATCATTGGTACATTGAGTCAGAGATCAATGATATCGATAAGACTAGCATATCCTATGTATGCTCAGAAATGAAGGTGGTTGATCTCACAACCACTTGTGTGGTAACACTAATACAAGAATATGGATGCTCATTAGAGAATGAGTTCACTAAATCAACCTATAAGGAAATATCAGATGGAGTCTTATTTACATGTCAACTGATGTTTCTCTAGTGGGAGTTGTGTAAGTGATCCTTTGACCTGAGATCATCTGGTATCTTGTATATCCATATTTTAGTCCACTTCCTAACTTGATTCTTTGATCATTGTATGGGGTGTTCTGGATATGGTGAAGAGTGTATGGAGGTTGTGAGTGATCAATAAGGGATCAGTTACTACTAATAAGGGGAGCGAACATCCTATGTGATCTCATAGGATGATGATTCTGAAAGTCTTTGGCCAAAACAGGATGATAATTAGAAAAAAGTTTTTAATGTATCATCAACTGAATCATCACCTTCAAATCGAGATACATAATGATAAATGATTGGATTTGACATATTTTTATAACCATAGCTCATCTTGGATGTTGTTTGACTGAAAGATTGAATTACACAATAGCTTGCCCCTAAAGGATATTTTGATAATTTTTTATCTAAATTTTAAATCTTTCTGATAGTCATGACACATTGCTAGATATTAATCTTGATTTGTACATTCATCAAAATTAAAAGAGTTTAATTTTAAAATCAATTTGGAAGAGTCCAAGTTGATTGGGACTATTTGGGCAATGTAATCTCATCAGATTAGGGTTACGTCGAAAGTCTTAGTCCACGACTGGCTAGATTTGAAACTCAATGGGTCATAAACTTTAGAATTTGATCTTGGTCTGATCTAATTAGAGTTTAATATAAATTTTAAGGGTTAATTAGATATGCTAGCATATTGTATTAATCCAAGTTCCTAAATTGGTTTAGATCAAAGTGTTTGAGCTAACCTAGACCAGTTGCCTTTGACCTAATGGTATTGGGTCAATTTAGATCGGATCCTTATCCAACTTGAAATAGTTTTAAGTGAAGAAGGACTCCTCTATGCCCACCAAAATCAATGACAAAAAATAAATGCCACCCACCTCAATTTGGCATGTGAAATGGAGAGTCATTCTTAAAGAAGGCTCTTAACTAATACGCATTATTTTTATTTCTCAAACAAATAACCTAAGATTTAATCCCAATTTAATGTGAAATTTTTATGAAATGTAGAGGAGCAAGAGTTCTTCTACTATAAGCATCCAATGTATCAAAAATTCAACACAATGAATTTATTCACTGCATGAGAAGTTGGAACGCCAAAGATTGGCATCCCTTCATCTCATGTGATATCCTTTGGTCCCCTATATATTTGGGATGTCCCACATAGCTACCTACTATTATTTTGGGCTAAAAATAGAGAAGAGGGATGTGTAAATCATAGAAAAAATTTTGAAAAAAATCTAAGAAAAAGGCAAGGAAAAATTGAGTGGCAAAATTTGTAAGAAGGGTGGTGAGATTTTTAGCAAGTGTCGCTTGTGTGCCCTAGGATTTGGTTTTTCCATATGTTGGAGCTAAAAATCAAATCCTAGGCTTTGAGATGTCTAAAGAGTGTCTTATTGGCATCATTCTGGTAATGAGATTGAAAGTAACTGGCCTTAGGTGAGATTGTACCATAAGTTCGAAGCCGATAGTGTTCTTCAAGGGACTAGGCTATGGCAGCGCACCAGTTAGGAAAGACCTTGGCTAACTTCCATGTGGATCACCGTTGGAGGACTTCTATCTTGGGGTCTTGTGGAGAACACCAACATGCCATTTTTTTATTTTGATAAAAGTATAAAATTTTATCTCTTTTGCATGCTTGTTTTTATTTTATCGATATCGATAAGGTGATTCTAGGGTTTAGATTCTAGCTTGATAGTTTTATTTGATAAAGCTATTAAATTATTTGATTTTAAAATTTTTAAAAATTATGTTCCACTATGTGGTCAAAACCCAACAATCTATAGTATACTCAGCTTCCATCGATCAATTATTTAAAATCTTTTCAAAATATCGATATAGGAACACACCCCATTATGTAGACATTCTACCATCAATATCAGACATGAAATCTAAATTGGTGTATCCTTCTATTCCAAGCTTTGATCCTTCTCTCAATTAAGAATATATCCTCAGTTCTTCTTAAGAGCTTAAGGATATTTTCACAGCAATCCAGTGCTCTCAGTCTGGATACAACTGATATCTACTCGTGACATTCACAGTATTATCTATATCAGTTTAAGTACTTTACATGGCATGCATATATGCCTGAGAGGATAGCAGACCCCTCCGATATTTTTATACTGAAACCTTTCAACTTCTACTCTCTGTACTTTATCTATAAAAACACAAGCATCCAATTGCATCTATCTGTATAGATCTTTAGGACACTCACTTTATGTATTTTATGGAGTAATCTATATTCAACTGATGTCAGTATTAGACACTCCCACTGATCTTTTTGAAAATACATAATTCTTCTTTTCTAATTAAATAGTTTGATCATATCATCAAGATGACGGATCCAACTCCAAGATTATTATAGACTTTGTAATCTCCTATCACAAGAAGTGAAATCCATAGGCTATTCCATATAGAAATCTTCAGAAGATCTCTTCTTAGAAAAGCTATTTCACATCCCTTTCTTAGAGTCGATGTCAAACATTGCCTTGTTGTAGGTTCTGAGATCATCTCTATGCTCTCCTTCTTCCATGAGAAACGATTTTCTCTACATCCTCTATTAAGCATATCCAAGTACCTTTTGAGAGAATTGAAGATCCTACTTTATGTACGAGGTAGAAGAGGAATATACGTATATTGGCTCATTATGAATAGATTCTTAAGATCCTAAGGCTCTCTGCTCTTCTAGACACTCCCTTAGAGCTTAACTTTCCTCCCACTGCTTCAACTTGGTTAAATAGTTTTTCTAGAAGATAGCATGTCGGGTCACAATTGCATTGTAATCCTTTCAAAAAGTAGTATCTCAAATTCTTTTAGGATGAGCTTTATAAACCTATCCTCTAACATATCCACCTGCTATCCTAGACACAGGCTGGACATACTTGAGTCTCAAAATAATTAAGATTCAGTTCTCACTATGTCATATCTCATATGGTGTGGTAGGAATAGGTTTAGAGTGAATCCAATTTTATAGAAATAAAACATATCCCTAAAGAAATATAAATAAATCAGTGAAGTTCATTATAGATCAAACCATATCTCATATAGTCCCATGACTCTTCTTATCTTATTGAGCTGAGATGTACTAAGAGCAGTCCCATATAAAACTATGCTATTTTATGAGATAATCAAGAATTTTTTTTTATTGGTATTGCATCCTCGATCCGATCAAAATATCTTTAGAAATTTTTTGATTTGTTTCTCTACTTACATCTGAATTCTTTGAACCTTTCAATAATTTTAGATTTGTATCTCATATACTTACCCATACCATGACTAAACATCGATAAAGGTAACAAAGTAGAGACAACTCTATGGTTAGCACATCATATGGGCTACACACATCAAATATGTCCAATGATAAGTATCTCAGTGGTCTTCTTTTTCTTCTCTCACAAGAGTAGCTTGATCATATTTTCTCAAAGAGATGATACACAAACTAGATATGACTCAACAGTCAATGAGCCTAAAGGCTCATATTTCTTCAGTTTATTAATCATTTTTTCTCCAATATGACTTAGCCATAGGTTCCACATATACTTCAAAGTTCATCTTAATTTTGGATCTCTCAGATCTAATGTCATTCACTACTTGCTCAATTAAGTTCACAGATGTATTAGTATGCAAATTATAGAGACTATCTCTAAGAACTAAATCCAAACTATAATCACAAAGGACAGATACCCAAGGTGACAGCAGCAACTATTTCCCTTTTGCCAATTTAAGAGTTACTTCCTTAGCCCTCTACCTTCTCATAGACTCTACACTAGAGTCCACAGCTAAACTGGGAGAAGAGAAAATCGTAAGAATAGCATTGAGCAATTTTGACATATCTACTCTAGGTGTGTCTTTATTTCTTTAGGCTCTCTAGGTATTCACCTCTGAACTCTTTCAAGATTCCTTTGTTATCAACACTTTGACTAATTCAGATAAGGTTCCATGATGGTCTTTTATATGGTACTTCACAATAAACTACCCATATAAACTAATTAGAGATCGCAGGATCAAATTTATAAGCAATCTTTTGTGCATGATCATGTCGAGCCTATTAAGCTCCTTAATGTTCTTGATCATTATCAAATAATGATCACAAACTGACTGCCCATCATGCATCAGATGTGCTGTGCAACTCTGATCACCTCACAATACTTATAGGTAAATCAATGTGTCATTGGTAGTGAATATGTGCTCATACATGCATTGGAGTTCATCTAACATAGATTTCAGCATGTAGCACCTATCTTTATTGTCATTGTCCATCAACTCATCAAGTATAGCTCGTTGACTATGGGTTGGATGGATCGTTAACATTAGAATGATCTGATAGAGAATATTATCTAATTTTCAAAATTTAAAATAATTTTTAAGTTTGTGATCCAGTCTATGTAATCAGTTTTGATTAATCAATTGATATCTAGGATTCAAGCTAGAGGGTTGGGAGCTGACACAATGAACATGAGAGAGCAAATATTTGAATTGAATGTTTGTACTTCTTTTTTATAATTTGCTCTAAGGACTGTTGGATTCTGACCATATAGTAAAAAATAATTTTTAAAATTTTAAAATCATATAAATCAATAGTTTTATCAAATAAAACTATCGAGCTAGAATCCAAACCCTAAAATCACCTTGTCGATATCGATAAAAAAAAACAAGCATGCAAAAGAGATAGAATTTTATACTTTCACCAAAATAAAAAAGTAGCACATTGGTGTTCTCCATAAGACAGCAAGGTAAAAGTCCTCCAATGATGATCCACATGAAAGTTAGCCATGATCCTTCCCAACTGGTGTGCTGCCACAGCCTAGTCCCCTAAAGAACACTACCAGCTTTGAACTTATGGTACGATCGTGCCAAAGCCCAGTTGCTTTCAATCTACCACTAAAATGATTCCAAAAAAATACTCTTTAGATATCTCACAATCTAGGATTTGATATTTAGCTCCAAGATATGAAAAAATCAAACCCTAGGGCACACAAGCAACACTTACTAAAAATCTCACCACCCTTCTTGCAAATTTTGCCCCTCAATTTTCTCTTGTATTTTTCTTAATTTTTTTTTAGATTTTTTCTTATGATTTCTACATCCCTAATCTAGTGTTTCAACCTAAAATCATAGATAGAAACCAAGTGAGGCATCCCCTATAAATAGGGGACCAAGGGATGTCACAATGGATGAAGGGGTGCCAACCTTTGGTGCTCCAACTTCTCACATGGTGAATAAATTTGCCATACAAAATTTTTGGCACATCAGATACTTGTAGCAAAAGGACTCTTCCTCCTCTATGTGCCATAAAAATTCCATATTAAATTGGCATTAAATCATAGGTTATCTAGTTTATCTTTTAAGGTAACGCATTTAATTAAGAGCCTTCATGAAGGACTCTTCAACTTCACATGCTAAAAAGAGGTGGGCTGCATTTATTTTTTGGTGTGGATTCTAGTGGGTGTAGAGGAGCTTTACTCCACTTAAAACTGGTTCAAGTTAGATAAAGATCCAATTTAAATTGACTCAATCCCATTAGGTCAAAGGAAATTGGTCTAGGTTAGCTCAAACACATTGATCTAAACCAATTTAGGAACTTGGATAAATACAATGTGCTAGCATATCTAATTAACCTATAGAATTTATATTAAACTCTAATTAGATCAGATCAAGGCTAAATCTTAAAGTGTGTGATCTATTAGATTCCAAATCTAGCCAGCAGTGGACCAAGACTTTCGACATAACTCTAATCCAATAAGATTAGGTCACCCGAAGAGTCTCAATCAACTTGGACTCTTCCAAATTGATTTTAAAATTAAATTTTTTAAATTTTGATAAATTTATTAATCAAGATTGATATCTAACAATATGTCATGACTATCCAAAAGATTTAAAATTTTGATAAAAAATTATCAAAATATCTTTTAGTGGTAAGTTACCGTGTAATTCAATCGTTCAGTCAAACAACATCTCAAATAAGCTGTGAGTGTGAAAATATGTCAAACCCAATCACTTATCATTAAATATCTAGATCTAAAAATGATAATTTAGTTGATGATATATTAAAATTTTTTTTCTAATTATCATCCTGCTTTTGCCAAAGACTTTTGAATCATCGATCTATGAGATCACATAGGATGTTCACTCTCATTTTTAGGAGTGACTGATCCCTTATTGATCACTCACAACCTCCATGCACACTTTACCATATCTAGAACACTCCATACAAAGATCAAAGAATCAAGTTAGAAAGTGGATCAAAATATGGATCCAAGTACATAAGGTACCATGATGACCTCAGGTCTAAGGATCACTTACACAACTCCTACTAGAGAATTATCAATTGACATGTAAATCAGACTGCATCTGATATTTTCTTATAGGTCAATTCAGTGAACTCATTCTCTAATGAGCACCCATATTCTTGTATTGGTGTCACCACACAAGTGGTTGTGAGATCAACCACCCTCATTTCTGACCATACATAGGATATGCTAGTCTTACCGGTATCATTGATCTCCAACTCAATATATCAATGACTAAAAATATTTTAGGTTAGGACTATTAAGGATTTAGGTCTCACTAGCATGATCTCATCACGGCCTTAAAATTATTGTCCGGACCTATGAGGTTCATTATAATCTTAAGAACAACAAGATGCAGTGTATAATGAATCAAAAATATCTATTTATTAATAACATAAATATTAATTACATGAGTCTAAAAGATAAATTATAATAAATATTTTATCACATCCCATATACAATTGGCTTGTAGTGCGTTATTCTTTCAATCTTTTACTTGCACTAAAGCCAATCACCCCTATACTTGATACCTATGCTATCAAGATGACGGTCAAACTACTGCATTGACAAGGCCTTAATGAACGGATCCACTATATTGTTCTTGGTGTCAACTCGCTTCATGATCACATCTCATCTTTTGACTATCTCCCGAATGAGGTGAAACCATTTTACGATGTGCTTAGATTTATGGTGAGACCTTGATTCTTTTGCTTGAGTAACTGCCTCAGTATTATCACAATAAAGGGGAACTGATTGTTCAATCTCTGAAATCACACCCAACTCTGTGATGAATATCTTCATCCAGATGGCCTCCTTAGCAGCCTCACTTATAATAATATCTCAGCCTCAGTGATCAAGTCAGTAATAATTTGCTGTTTGAAACTTTTTAACTTACTGCACCATCATATAGAGTGAATACATACCCAGATATAGATTTACTATCATCTGAATCAGATTGAAAACTAGAATCTATATAACCTTCTAGTTTTAAATTAGATCCACCATATATCAAAAAACTGGAGCAGGTATATCCAGAATGTAGGAGACTTTCTCCTGAGTGAAAATAATTCTCAAGTTTCTTAACCAATCGATATAGTTGGATCCAGTCAACTTATTTACATCTAGGATACCTCTAAGTGAAAGTGAGGATGCCATTTATGTAGTTAATCTACAATAACAAGAGCATAATATAAGTAGACGACACATGAAGACATTCACAACTAGATTAAGACTTTTATCTAATTGTATCTCTCATTACTTTATCAAACTTTATAGTTCTCAAATATGAAAATCGAGAAACATACTAATATTTTTTAGTGGGGTTGAGATCTCTATTCCTCACAGACACCTTGTGGATAGCACAACAAGTATTCATGAGTTCAAAAGTAGGTAACTCTTTACTAATTGTACAACTATAATTCTTAACATTTTTTCTTTAGCCTCTAGAACACATATAGCCTTGTGGATAGCACAATAAACTATAGTGTTCCAGTTAAGTTGACCCTTCAATCCTATATGGTCATCCCAAAATAATATTGCCCTTATGGATAGCACAACAAAGCAATACTATTTAAATGTGCCATAAGCATCAATATGCACTTGATCAACATCATGTCAATTTTCATAGTAAGCTGTGGATAGTACAACAAGCTCACTAAGATTTTAACATAGTCTATCGATCAAGTTTGAAGAAAGATCCTTGTAATGTCTACATCACTAAGCAATCTAAGTCAGAAATTCAATAAGACCAAATTGGCCAGGTAAGTAGGTGGGAGGCTCTCCGTAGCTTTTCTTAGACACCAATAGAGTTGGCTAGGCCAGCATACAGACTTAATTATAAAATCACCTTTCACACTTTCCTCGATACCAATTGATCTTAAGAATTTGACTTTTGATTTAAAAATGAATCTCGATATTACAACTTAATATAATTTTTAAGAGAGACTTTGAACTGGTCTCGGCACATCCTAACTACGACTACATAAAATATACATTACAAATTATACAAATTGGTATGTAATCACAAGACATAATAGCAATGATATAATCATGCCAGAAACAAACAATGGTGTAATTTGAAGTCATAACTGTTGGGAATTGTGTCCTAAAATTAATCATGTGATGATTGAGTTCATCCTTGTATATGAGTTATTGATTATTGAATAATAGTTATTCTGATATTTTTCATCACAAAGTGACATCTTTCTTGAACTCTTATACTGTGATGAAGTCCCTAGAACTATGCTAGTGTATGATAAAGAGAGGATTTATCGTATAGTTCTTAAATAAGTTCGTGACCAAATGATACGTCATTACAGGACAATGACGTTAATCGAGTGAAGGTCGTTGTGTGCCATATGAATTGATTGTCTTCTTAACTAAAAAATATGGTGACACTGGTATGGCATACAGGTGAGATGTAAGGGTACATCATCATTAAACAAGTGACTCACATGCTGAGCATTCTGCTGTCAAGAGCTGCTAGCGAAACACATAGGTATAAATATCCTTCAGACCTGAGATCACCATAGTGACTTGCAAGGAACTCACTGTGCTTTGGTACCGAACTATCTGAATTTTTAATGCAGTGACGAAAGGCTATTAGGTACAGTTAAGTACTTGTAAAGTCTGTGTGTGGATCAAGATGGGATTGATCCCTCCAGATTATTGAAGTTGATGTATTACTGTATTTCAATTTAGTAAAGCTTTGGCCAGGATAATCCATGAGATAGATTTGAAAGATTGAAATACAATGTGAATGAAGCAATCTCGGTTGACAGTTAATCTGAGACCATCTTAGAGCATCCAGGGTCAAAAAGATGAATTATGTGATAACCATGAGTATGGGTTATGAAATATTTTTTTATGATAATTTGACATATTTGAACATCGAAAACCATTGCTAGATGGTATCTCGATTAGTGCAGAAATTGGTTCTTGTGTTACCGGCTTAGTATTTGAACCTATAGAGTCACGCACATAAGTCAGACAAAGTAAGAAGAAATTAACCTATGTTTATATGTCCAGTCTGAAAGTACTTGACTTGATTGAACATATAAGCTAACTTGATTGAAAATTGAGTGATGGATCAAATGAGATTGAAGAGTTGACTATATTTAGCTAGCACTACACATGAGATTCAGGTTCAATTCCGAAGATGAACAGTTTCTATCTATGATCCATGGAATATACGAAAGATTGAATTTAAGTACTAATTAATTTTAGATTAGATCTGAATTAATTAGACTTAAATAGGTTCAAAATTTAAGTTAGACTTGGTATAAAAGTCCTAAAAAATTTAGGATTGATAGCCTTTCAAAAATTTTTCGAACCGACTTCGAATTGGATTCAAATCGAACCTATTTTAGATGAGATATGAGTATTCCTACTTGCACTGAGAATACTTTCTCATGGAGTATGACCAAAACTTGGTTTGATGCTTATTTGGGGTATCTCAAGTGAGTGTGAAAGTGGGTGCAAAGTGGATATCATAAGTGATGGCAATTATATCTCATGTAGGAGTCCTTCTTCCATAAGTATTGGACCAATTTAAATCAGATTTGAATAAAGAGTCTTCCTCTCATTGGGTTATGAGAATCATCTGTAAATAGAGAGGGTCTCTACCTATAGATGAGAAAAGAGAATAGAATAGCAAACAAATCAAATTAAGAGAAGAGAAAAAGATAGAGAGATAGGCATGTGAAGAGAGAGATCCTTCATCTTCTACATCTCTTCCTTTGTTGCTGCCTCCTCTCCTTGGGCATGGATCCTTTTTGGACATTCTATCTGCTGGTGTGAGATGTCACATCATCACATCTTATCTCTCGATTGATTGTGTATGTGAAGTCAATTAGATTGGAGTTCATCCTGCTTTCCTACAGCGTCTGACGTGCATGTGAAGTAGAGGGTCTGCATATCCAGACCTTTGCAAAAGTTATATAAAATAATTTGAGATTTAATCTTTGATTTTACTGTGATTCAGGTAAGGATTTGATCCATAAATAAGTAGAACATTAGAAAAAAATTTTAGATGCAATCTGGACATTCTGGAGGGAAACTATTTCCTTCCCTTCAATTGGTATCAGAGCAGGTCTGAAATATATACATATAAAATAAAAATTTTTATGATTATTTGTATAAAATATAATTAAGATTTTTTATGTGATATTAAATCTCATTTAAATCTATTTATATAAAATTTTTGAATTAATTTTGATTGGAATAGAGGTGCCTAACCAATGGTTGATTGAGGTTGTTATAAATCTGTTATAACAGAATTCTGCTGTTGCTGAATTTTTGATGAAAAATAATATGAAATAAAAATTTATTTTAAATTTATTTTAATAAAGTTTTAATTTTTTTATTTTTTTTATGAAGTGAAAATTATTTCAGATTTAAATTGGATCCATTTCGATGGATATTTAGATTTAAATTCTATCATAATTCAGTATTGTGTGAAAATAGATTTTATCAAAAATTAATTTTTTATGCATTCATATTTACATCTAATTATTTTTTTATTTGATATCAAATTTAAAATTAATATTTTATAATCAGTATAAGATAAGTTTTAGATTTGATATGATGTATATGATACATCAAATCTAATTGGATTAAATGAAGAATATAATTGATGAGATCAAGGATATGTTTATGATATAAAATAGTTTTATCAATAATTATATATTGATGTAATTATATATAAAATTAGATTTCAGATCTTAGTAGCCTAGTACTCGGATTGATGAGCTCACTAGACCGTCCGATCATAAGAGATTGAAGAGATTAATCTCTCTTTTGTCTATTCGATGGGTTCTCTTATGATGTGTAGGGGTATCGTTGTGATCCAGTTTCATAAAAAAAAAAAGTGAATAGACTTTTATGTATTATTTTGATCATAAATATATTTAGATTAGATCTAAAGTAATTTATGATTCATTATAATAGGATAAAATTTAGATATAAAATTATTTTAGATCTGAATCACATGTTAAATATAATGTAATTGGTATTGATCTAAAAGTTATCATGATACATGAGATGTATGAATAAAATTTAGATCATACCTATGTATGTTTAATTATCAAATATATTATGAAAATTTATTTTCATGTGTTGAAATATATAGTATGCTTCACTTAAAACTCTTATAGAATAGTTCTACAAATTAAAACACACGTCTCACACACTTAATTTTAAATTAAATTTGAATAATCTAGAATTGAGAATTGAAGATCATTAAGACACCACATAATATGATGAGCAAAGGGTTAGCATGAATCAGATCCTTTTAATGGGTTATACCTAGGGTTAGGAACACATATAGATCAAGTAGAGAAATTAATTAAATCTAATCAAGTGTTGAATTAGATTAGATCAGTATTTCTCTAAATCAATCTCAATAGTTGAAGTCTGATCAAGTCCATGTGTTTGACCCTAATAAATGGATCATGATCATGGCTTCGTGGTTGAGCCTGAATCTTCTGGTGTGCTAAATTGAAACTAATTAATCAGTTGGTGTTTAAGATAAGTTTGGTAGATTCATTCAAGTGATTTTTAATTGAGAGCTATTCATCTAGATGCATCTACAGTGAGTTAAGGGCAGATCTCTCCCACTGATCTCACTTATCTGGTCAACATGGTAGATTATGTTTTGATTAAATCACTAGTTGATTCGTGCAGACCCATACCATTAAGGTGAATCAGTGTGACTGATTTAGGTATCTTTAGATTGGCTTGTGTTTAATCCTTTACATAACTTTGTGAAGTCAGTGGAAGGATTTACAGCTTGCAGGTTGACTTTTTCTCTTATTCTCAGGTCAATAAAATCAAATTCTCTAAATTATTAAGTCCATAAAGTGATAAAGTTATGAGATAACTTGGTCATTACCTCCCATTAAGATGTGTGATAATGAGTCCAATATTCTAAATAGGCATTGGAGGTGCCACATGCCTGGTGTCTATTACGTATTGGAATTATCATTCATCATATGACCATCATAATGTACCTTCAAATCAATGCTTAGGTTGGCCGAGCCACACTCGGATCTGGACATCCGTTTGTTGGATGCACTTGATGTATCATGTTAATGGTTGGACCTAACCAGAATTTTCAGTGGAGGCACCACATGCTTGCTGAAGGGATGTCTAGGGCAAACTCCAATGCTCAAAGTTATTTGAAGAAATAATTGGTTATAAACCTACCCATTGATGCACTAGGGTTGGTCGAGCCACACTCGGACCCATCTTTGATAGCTGGTATCGAAAGTTGAAGATCGTATTAGAGTACGAGAGGATTTTGTATGTCCTTACGAATCAGGCACCTGAAGAACCTGTAGCCAATGCTCCTCATATCGCGAGAGATACTTACATGAAGTGGCTTAATAATCATATGACTGTGCGTTGCATGATGAGAGCAGCTATGAATGATAAACTTAATTGTAAGTTTGAGAATGCGCAGCCTGAGGAGATGATTCACATATTGAATGAGTCCTTCGGCACCCCTGAGGATGCGGAGAGACATAAAATCTCTTGCACATTGTTCAATGCCTGTATGCGAGTGGGGGCTTCAGTCATCGATCATGTATTATACATGATTGACCAAATTGAATGCCTTAGAAAACTTAGCTTTCTGTTGTATAAATAGTTAGACAAGGATGCTATCCTCAATTCGCTATCGAAATCCTACCTACCTTTTCTCAGTCATTATAGAATGATGAAGCCTGCGGTAAACCATCATAGTTTGCTAGGGTTACTACAGACTTTTGAGAAGGATCACTAGCTCCAAAAGGAGCCAGTAAATTTAGTGGGAGGTTCATCTACAGGGTGTCGATCCTCTAGAAGAGAAAAGAAGAAAAAGGTACAAAAATCTCATGCCGTCGATCCCAAGCAGAGCAAACCTTCAAAAGTTGACAAGAGCCAGGTAGAGTGCTTCTTCTATAAGAAGCTGGATCATTGAAAAAAAAAATATCCTGCTTATATAGCCACCCTTGATCCAAATAGGCCTAAGAACAAGAGAAAAAGGCAAGTAATTGCTTCACAAGGTATTTATATGATAACATCTTGTAATTTTTTTATTTGTAATACTACTACCTGGGTATTGAATACCGAAAGTTCTATTAATATATGCAATTCATTGCAGAAACTGCAGGTAAGTAGAAAATTTTGAGAGGATGAGTGGCTCCTTAATATTGGAGATGGAAGCCATGTTCCAGTTCTGGCCTTGGAAACTTTGTAGCTTATCTTCGAGTCCAGTAGTGTCATGTTAGATGATTGTCATTATTATCCCTCCTTTATGATGAATGTCATCTCTGTATGTCTTTTGGCCAAACTTGATTACAAATTTATAATAAAGGATGATTTTTGTGATATCATTATGAATGATACTACAATTATGTATGGACAATTAAAAATGACATATACATAATATCATGGCCTGTTAGTGTAATGTACACACCTAGTAAATGCCCTAAAATAGATAATATCAGCGAATCCTATCTTTGGCATTGTAGGCTTGGTCATGTGAACAAGAATAGGATTGATAGGTTGATCAAGGAATGTACTCTTGAGATAGATGATTGTGAATCATTGCCTACCTGTGAATCTTTTCTACTTGATAAGATGACTAAGTCACCTTTTAAAAGAAAAGGTGAAAGAGCCAGTGATGTCCTAGGTCTAATACATACTGATGTATATGAGCCTATGAACATAAGTGTCAGAGGAGGATACTACTACTTCATTATGTTTACAGACAACCTATCAAGGTATGGGTATGTCTATCTTATGAAGCATAAGTCAGAATCATTTGAAATGTTCAAATGATTTCATACTGAAGTAGAGAAACAAACTAAAAAGAGTATTAAGATCATTTGGTTAGATTAAGGAGGTGAATACCTCACTAGTGAGTTTCTGACATATCTAGAAGAGAATGAGATTTTCTCACAATGGACCTCTCCTGGAACACCACAACATAATGGTGTGTCTGAGAGGAGGAATTGAATCTTGTTAGACATGGTCCGATCTATGATGGGCTTTTTCAGTCTGTCAATATCTTTTTGGGGATATGCTCTAGAGACTACCTACTATATTTTGAATAAGGTGCCCAGCAAGTCTGTCGATAAAACTCCATATGAGATATAGACTGGGTGTAAGCCGATGCTCTCACATCTTAAGGTCTGAGGGTGTCCAACTTATGTCAAGCATTTAAAGACAAATAAGCTTGGACTGAAGTCTGATAGATGCTTGTTCATAGGATACCCAAAGAAAACTAAAGGGTATTACTTTTACCTCGCTATAGAACAAAGGGTGTTTATCAGCAGTCTGGTAGTCTTTTTGGAAAAAGAGTTCCTTGGTGAAGGAGCTAATGCCTATAAAATTAAATTTGATGAAGTTCATGAGGTGGAAGGATCGACACATATAGAATTGGGTTCGATTGGTGAATTGAATTCGGAGCTAGTAGAGGTACCATTAAGAAGATTCGATAGAGTACCATGTCAGCCAGACAGATACTATGATTTTTTAGTTCAGGATGGTGATCCTATTGAACTTGATGAGAATGATGAGGATCTGATCACCTATATGGAGGCTATGTAAAGGCTCGACTCTCAAAAATGGTTTGAGGCCATGAAGTTCGAGATGGAGTCCATTGAGATCAATAGTGTCTGGACACTAGTTGATCCGCCCGAAAGGATAAAATCCATAGGGTGTAAATAGATTTTTAAGAGAAAAAAGGAGCAGATGGAAAGATAGAGACCTATAAAGCCCGTCTAGTTGCTAAGAGTTACCGTCAGCATTATGATATTGACTGTGACGAGACATTCTCTCCTATGGCAATGCTCAAGTCCATCTAGATTATGCTTGCTGTCACTGCACACTTAGATTATAAGATCTAGCAGATGGATGTCAAAACCATTTTTTTTAATGGAGAGCTGGAAGAAGAAGTGTATATGATACAACCTGAAGGGTTCACATCCACAGATGAGTCGAAAGTGTGCAAGCTAAAAAGGTCAATTTATGAACTTAAGTAGGCATCAAGAAGTTGGAACATGCATTTTGATAAAGTGATCAAAACGTATAGCTTCGTTAGAAATGAAGGAGAGCCTTGCATCAACAAATGGGCTTTCGATTTTGTGGTCAATTTTTTTGTGCTATATGTGGATAACATACTGTTACTAGAAAATGACATCCTAGCTTTGCAGAGTGTGAAACTATGATTATAATCACAGTTCTCCATGAAGGATTTAGGAAAAGCATCCTACATCATAGAGATAAAGATCTATAGGGATAGATCTAGAAGGTTGCTTGGATTGTCCCAATCCACATACATTGACACCTTATTGAAGCAGTTCAACATGGATAATTTCAAGAAAGACTATTTTTCGATAGGCCATGGAATTACTTTTTTCAAGAAGGATTGTCTGACAACTCCTGAGGAGAGAGAGTGCATGAGTAGAATACCATATGCTTCAGTAGTGGGATCTATCATGTATGCTATGACATGCACGAGATCGGATGTGGCCTATTCACTAAAGCTAGTGAGTAGGTACCAGTCAGATTCGGATGAGAAGCATTTGAAGATTGCAAAAGTAATTCTTAAGTATTTGAGAAATACTAAAGACCAATGGCTTATCTATGGAGATTTTAATCTGAAACTTGTGGGATATATTGATTCTAATTTTCAATCAAATTGTGATGACAGTAGAAGCGTATCGGGCTATGTATTTACCTTGAATGGAGGAGCTATTTGCTGAAAAAATTTTAAGCAACATACTATGGCTGATTCTATATGCGAAGTGGAATACATTGTTGCATCGGATGCTGCAAAGGAGGCGGTGTGGTTGCGAAAGTTCATTATGGAGCTAGGAGTTGTACCTTCTATTAATGGTCCTGTCCTGTTGTATTGTGATAGCTCCAGTGCCATAGCTCAGGCAAAAGAACCTAAGTCACACCATCACACTAAATATGTTCTGCGCCGCTATCATCTAGTGCGAGAGATCATGAACCGAGGTGACGTCGAGCTTCAGAAGATCGACAGAAAGGAGAACCTAGTTGACCCCTTCACTAAAGCTCTCGGGATCAAAGAGTTCGATGACTTCAAATGGAAAATGGGTATAAGATACTGCCCCGATTGGCTTTAGTCCAAGTGGGAGTTATTGAAAATTATGTTTTAAAATCAATCGTGTAACGATGGAGTTTATCTTTGTATATAAATTATTGATTATTAAATAATAGTTATTATGATATTTTTCATCACAAAGTGACATCTTTCTTGAACCTTGTACTGTGATAAAGTTTCTAGACTGTGCTAGTGTACGATAAAGAGAAGATTTATCGTATAGTTCTTAAATAAGTTTGTGACCAAATGATACATCATTATGGGATGATGACATTAATCGAGTGAAGGTCATTGTGTGCCATATGAGTTAGTTATCCTCTTAATCAAAAAGTATGGTGACACTGGTATGGCATATGAGTGAGATGTAAGGATACATCGTCACTGAATAAGTGACTCATCTCTGAGTGTTCTGCTATCAAGAGCTGCTCACGAAACACATGGGTATAAATATCCTTCAGACCTGAGATTACTATAGTGACTTACAAGCAACTCACTGTGCTTTGATGTCGAACTACCTAGATTTTTAATGCAATGATGGAAAGCTACTGGGTACAGTCAAGTACTTGTGAAGTCTGTGTGTAGATCAAGATGGGATTGACCCCTCCAGATTATTAGAGTTGATGTATCACTGTATTTCAATTTAGTAAAGTCTTGGCCAGGGTAATCTATGAGATGGATTTGAAAGGTTGAAATACAATGTGGATGAAGCATTCTCGGTTGACAGTTAACCTGAGACCATCCTAGAGCATCTAGGGTCAAGAAGATGAATTATGCGGTAACCATGAGTATGGATTTTAAAATATTCTTTTATGATAATTCAATCTATCTGGACTTTGAAAATCATTGCTAGATGGTATCTTGATAAGTGCAGAAATTGGTTTCTGTGCTACCAGCTTAGTGTTTGAACCTATGGAGTCACGTACACAAGTCAGACAAAGTAGGAAGGAATTGACCTATGTTTATATATCCAATCTGAAAATACTTGATTTGATTGAACATATAAGCTAACTTGATTGAGAATTGAGTTATGGATCAAATAGGATTGAAGAGTTGACTATGTCTAGCTAGTACTGCATATAAGGTTCAGGTTCAATCCTAGGGATGAACGATTTCTATCTATGATCCATGGAATATATGAAATATTAGATTTAAGTACTAATTAATTTCAAATTAGATTTGAACTAATTAAATTTAAATAGGTCTAAAATCTAAGTTAGACTTGGTACAAAAGTCCTAAATAGTTTAGGATTGATAGCCCTTCAAAATTATTTCGAACCAGCTTCGAATCGGATTCGAATTGGATCTGTTTTGGATGAGATATGAGTATTCCTACTTGCATTGGGAATATCCTCTCATGGAGCATGATCAAAACTTTATTTGGTGCTTATTTGGGGCATCCCAAGTGGGTGTGAAAGTGGGTGTAAAGTGAATGTCATAAGTGATGGCAATTATATCCCATATAGGAGTCCTTCTTTCATGAGTATTGGATCAATTCAAATCAGATTTGAATAAAGAGTCTTTCTCTCATTGGGTCATGAGAATCATCTATAAATAGAGAGGATCTCTACCTATTGATGAGAGAAGAGAATAGAATAGCAAACAAATCAAATTGAGAGAAGAGAAAAAGATAGAGAGACGGGCGTGTGAAGAGAGAGGTCCTTCATCTTTTACATCTTTTCCTTTGTTGCCGCCTCCTCTCCTTGGACGTGGATCTTTCTTGGGCATCCTATCTACTGGTGTAAGGTGTCACATCATCATATCTCATCTCTCAATTGATTGTGTATGCGAAGCTAATTGAATTGGAGTTCATCCTATTTTCTTGCTGCGTCTGACGTGCATGCGAAGTAGAGGGTCTACATATCCAGGTCTTCATGAAGGTTTATATCAGATAATTTGAGATTTGATCTCTGGTTCCACTGTGATTCAGGTAAGGATTTGATCCATAAATAAGTTGAACATTAGAGAAAATTTTTAGATGCAATCTGGACATTCTGAAGGGAAACTGTTTCCTTCCTTTCAACAGAGTTGGCTAGGCTAGCATACGGACTTAATTATAAAACCACCTTTTATACTTTTCTCGATACCAATTGATTTTAAAATTTTGACTTTTGATTTAAAAATAAATTCCAACATTACAACCTAATATAATTTTTAAGAGAGACATTGAACTGGTCTCGACACATCCAAACTACGACTACATAAAATGTATATTACAAATTATGTAAATTGGCATGTAATCACAAAATATAATAGCAATGATATAATCATGCCAGAAACAAACAAGGGTGTAATTTGAAGTCATAACATATGATAAGCATATTCAAATAATATAGCAAACCCTAATCATATTAAGCATGCAAAACACCCTTAACCATACATCAATTTAAGCATGAAGCTACCATGATAAAAAAAAATTCAAATTAACATAAATTCATAATTCTAATAATTAAAATTTAACATCATGGTACATATAAAGTCAAAAATATTTTTTTGAGATTAAAGATCAATGCTAAAAATTAATGTAACATATTTGGCAGGATATGTGATCAATAACAATTCTATGCAATAATTTTGTACTTGTTTGATCGAATCAGACAAGGATGGCTCTAATATCACTATTAAGTTCTGACCATGCAGTAAAAAATAATTTTTAAAATTTTAAAATCATACAAATCAATAGCTTTATCAAATAAAACTATCGAGCTAAAATCCAAACCCTAGAATCACTTTGTCGATATCGATAAAATAAAAACAAACATGCAAAAGAGATAGAATTTTATACTTTCGCCAAAATAAAAAAATAGCATGTTGGTGTTCTCCACAAGACCCCAAGATAGAAGTCCTCTAATGATGATCCACATAGAAGTTAGCCAAGGTCCTTTCCAACTGATGCGCTGTCGTAGCCTAGTCCCTTAAACAACACTACTGGCTTCAAATTTATGGTACGATCGTGCCAAAGCCCAGTTGCTTTCAATCTCACCATCAGAATGACACCAAAAAGATACTCTTCAGATATCTCACAACCTAGGATTTGATTTTGAACTCCAACATAGAAAAAAATCAAACCTTAGGGCACACAAACAATACTTGCTAAAAATCTCACCACCCTTCTTGTAATTTTTGCCACTCAATTTTTCCTTGCCTTTTTCTTAATTTTTTTTTATATTTTTTTATGATTTTTATGTTCCTAATCTCTAGTTTCAACCTAAAATCACAGTCAGAAACTATATGGGGCATCCCCTTATAAATAGGAGACCAATGTTGGATGTATGCCCTAGAAGTCAATCTTGGATGACACATTTCATATCTCTAAAATATGATTTTATACTTATTGAGAGTTATATTACTATTTATATTTATGTGTCCATGAATTATCCAAAGGATTAACAAGATAATGACACATATTCTCAAGGCATTAAGAATTTGAGATATGTGTCATTGATGAATAATTCCTAAATTGCTCCTAGTCATAGGATCATCATGGGGATGGTGATTGATCTGGATAGATAAGTGCATGGATCACTTTTTTTAGATAGATGGATCTCAAGTCTGCAGTGTAGAAATACTGGAGCGAGAGTGCAGGTGATTGTTAGAAAATAACTAGCACTGAGCGTGACCAACATGAGAAGTCACATGGATGTCTGCTCACTCATTAGTGACTTTCTCGATACTACAGTTGTATGATTGATCTTTTGACCTGAGATGATACTACTACTCGCAATGAGGCTGCTGGAGTTTGACTGATATATCAACATGGATCTCAATGAGCTTTTATAGTAGATGTTGGCGATAGTTGGTCTACTATAGGAGTGGGGTGTGCATCAAGATGGGATCTATCAATCCTAATAAAAGAGAGTAGTCCTATGAGATTTAAGAGGCTAAGTCCTTAAGTCTATGGCCATAGTAATGCGATTGATGAAAAAAAAATTTCATAGAGTCACATATGGACTCAAGCTGATTGAATCTATCATATGACCGATGTTGAGGTTTGATGATTTATCCATGATCTGCTATCTGATTGGGACTCACGATAGAGAGACTATATCATGCGTTAACTACATCTAGAGGTTCATATTTTATTCTGCTGGATTATCACTACATACTGCTAGATGTCACTGGTGGATTGTGAGACTCATGAGGATCATCTTGATGATCAATGATCCTTGGTAGACTGAGTTGGAATTATTTCAATCCATTGAAAAGAGTTTCAATGATATTATGATAGAGATCACAATATATCTCACTACCAAATAAAATAGAACTTATGGAGTTACACACAAAAGAGACTTTTGACTAATCAGATGGTTGAATTATGAATATGAATCATAATAAGATTGGATTATCAATTTGATTGATAATTGATCAAATACAAATATTGCATTATGTAACTTACTAAAGAGTTACTGAGTTATAGGAGGATTAATTAGCAATAAGATTGCTAATTAGCTCAATTTGATTGAGCAATGGGGCTTGCATTAAGTCTAATTTGATTGGATTTAATTTAACTCATTATGGATTTGATTTGATCAACCTAATAGGATTATAGAATAACCCCAAAAGGATCGAATGATTAGTCCAAGTTGAATGAGGATTTGGGTTTGACCAAATTTTTAATTAGACTGAGATGTATGAATTTTTAATTAGACTAAAAATTTTTATTTTCATGGGTGCACTAAATTTTAATTGGATTAAGATTAAAAATTGAGTTTGACTCAAGTACCAAAAAAGAATCCAATAGGACTAGGACTCCTCCTTCAATTAGGAAACATAAAATCTAAATAGATTGAACTCCAAATCAAATTTAATTTTTTATCTATTTGAGTCTAATCTAGTATTAATTTGATTAAAATTAATTGATATTTTATTTGATTTAAAACAGCCACCTAATCTAAGAGTCCTATGTTCTTGAAATACCTTGATTCCATGCGCCAAAAGGGCTCCATACCACCTTATATTTGTGCACCCAAAAGACCCACACCCCAAACTAGATTTTCAACAAGATTCCTCCTCTTTATTTTGTGTGTAAGAAAGAAGGATTTTCTCCCATATTCACGTGTAATAGCTGGTGTGAAACCTGGTTGTTGGGCGGCACAAAATTAGGAGAGTCCAAGGTTACAAGGACTCTTGATTCCTATCCAAATTAGAACTTATCTCTTGGTCTATTTAAATCCACCATAAGGGATGGTTTGGAGAGGGGGTATGGATTAGGTTTTGATGCCAGAAGAAAAGGGCCTTTTGTGTTTGAAAAACAAGGGGGAAAAAAAAGATGGGACGGCATCTTGGTTGTAGGCATGAGGTAAGCTTGTTTTATCCCTTCTTTCTTGCAACAACCAAGAGTTGGTTGTTAGAACATCTTCTCCTCCTCTTGTCCAGGTTTAGACATGGATGTCTCCTCATTCCTTTGTCCAAAAGTTAGATAAAATTTTTACATCTCTAATGTAAAGATTTGGTGCATGAATTTTAGGAAGAAAAGAGATGAAAGGTTCTTCTTATGATCTCTAGCGTAGAGATCAAGATCCTCCTATATCTTCTTATTCTCTAAGATTATCTTGAGAGAAAAAAAAATTTTCAACCATCAAGATACGATCTCTGTAAAGGTGCTAGCACCCCAGTAAGATCAAAAAGCTTCTGATCAGATCAGAGTCTCGTGTGGATATCCGTAGAGGCCAGACGCTTATGCAGCTAAAAGGGATCTTCGAAAGATATCCATGATTATACGTTCGAATTGAAGATTGATCCATATCTAGATATATTTTAAATTTATTTTTTTATATTAAATTTTTATATCTGAATCTTATCTCACATACGATAATTTTATTTATAGTTTAAAGATTTGATCTTATGCATGCTTAGATTAAATTAGATTTAATCTAAAAATTTTAAAATTTTGCTGCATACTTGCTTTGTAAAAATATTAATGCATGAAACCATAAAACTTCCATAGTGATATTAGAGTCACATTATATGTATGAGATTTAGATTTAGATTTAAAATCTGTAGAGAAAAATTTTAGAATTGAAAAGTTTTGATGTCGTTCTGACATAAGATTGTCCTGACATAATTTATTATACTGTATGATTATCCTAGAATGATGTTAAAATTTTTAATTAGATTGAATTTTTAGATCTAATTTTTTCAGCATATATGTGATATATATTTTATTATTTAGATCTAAAAAGAGTTTGAGATCTATTTTGATTCATATATATGATATATGAAAGAAGTTTAGGACTAAAATTTATTTCTATGGCTTGAACTTATTTATGTATATGATGCATATTTGTATGCATGATCTGAAATTATTTCAAGATCAAAATTTACTTTTTATGTAAAGAATGTAGATATAAAAATTTTGATTTAAGATCTGAAATTAGTGTTTGTACGTGAGGGATTGGTCATGGGTAGATCAAATTAGGTCATGTAATTGGATTACATTAAAAAAATTTTTGATTTGATCATGTTGGATCAAATCAATTTAGCAGTTGATCAAATTGAATCAAGTATTGATTAGGATGAGGTCAATAGAGCTTAAGATCATATAATTATTGTTGATCTAATCGATTGACACCCATATGTAGAATCGATTAACCTAATGACCTAATTTGTCCCTATGGCTCGAGTCTGATTTACCTAAACTAATCTATTCAGATCAATTATCCATTGGTGTCTAAGGTAAGTAATTGAAAGATGATTATTTAATTAGTTTCATTCGCTTATCTGGTCAATTTATTGATGTCTAAGGAAAGCAACGGGGGAACCCCTACCAATCTCCACTTACCTGGCCAATTTGATAAATTGAGTCTCAAATATGGTTGCTTAGTGGTTTGATTTAGCCCATGCCAATTACATCAATCATGTGATGACTGATTAGTTAAGACCTAAATCCAAATCTCTTCACAAAATATTAAGTCCAAGATCTTCCACCATTGTAGATGTGCGGACGTGCTACCGGCATTGATTGTTCTTGATTGGTCACAATGATTCAGTTGCATCGGAAATACGCAACCACTCTATTAGCAAAGAGTTGCTCCAGGGTAAAGATAGGGTTGAGCCCAATAACTATTAGGTGAGGGATCTAATGACGGCTTTACACCTGCTTGTGAATGGTGGATCTGGCTTAACTAAGGAGTGTGGGCAATAACTGTCAGGTGAGCTCACATGACTTAGAGACCAAGTGACTGTAACATGCTTAGAGAAGTATTTGGGCAAAGAGTTGTCCACGCATCAATATTTATTAAGGCATCGGTGGGATAGAAGCACCCACTAAAAATCAATTATCGCACTAGCATTTTCGTTTCTCTATCCGGAGAGTGTGGAAGATCTGATAAAATAGTAAGAGTCTTCTTTTGCATCTAAAAGACTCTAGAGCAAATTATAAAAATAAGTATAAATATTCAATTAGAATCTTTACTCTCTACTATTCATTATGTTAGCTTCCAACCCTCTAGCTCAAATCCTAGATATCAATCGATTAACCAAAACTGATTACATAGACTAGCTTACAAATTTAAGAATTATTTTTAATTTTAAAAAATTAAGCTATATTCTCTATCAGGGTATTCTGATATTAACAACCCGTCTAACCCATAGTCAATAAGCTATACTTGATGAGTAGATGGACAATGACAATAAAGATAGGTGCTATGCATGAGCACATGTATATCGCCAATGATATATTGATTCATCTACAAGTATTGTAAGGTGATCAGAGTCACACAGTATATGTGATGCGTGATGGACAGTCAGTCTATGATCATTATTTGATAATGATCAAGGACATTAAGCAGCCTGAAAAGGCTCGACATGATCACGCATAAGGAATTGCTTGTGGATTTGATCCTGCAATCTTTGATTAGTTTATATGAGTAGTTTGTGGTAAACTACTATATGAAAGACTATCATGGC
This sequence comes from Elaeis guineensis, assembly GCF_000442705.2. NCBI lineage: Eukaryota > Viridiplantae > Streptophyta > Magnoliopsida > Arecales > Arecaceae > Elaeis > Elaeis guineensis. The sequence goes on along the minus strand of NC_025998.2, from coordinate 58,730,203 downwards.
ACCTTATCTGAATTGATAAATTATTGCTAATAAAGGAACCTTGAAAGAGTTCAGAGATAAATACCTGGAGAGCCAAAAGAAACAAAGACACGCCTAGAGTAGGCATGTCAAGATTGCTCAATGCTATCCTTACGATTTTTTCTTCTCCCAATTGAGCTATATACTCTAGTATAAAGTCAATGAAAATATAAAACGCAGAAGAAGTAACCCTTGAAATTGGTTATAGGGCAACAGTTGCTGCTGTGGCCATGGGTATCTATCCTATATGATTATCGTTTAGATTTAGTTCTTAGAGACGGTCTCTATCATTTGCATGGTGATGCATATGTGAACTTAATTGAGCAAGTAATGAATGCCATTGGAACTAAGAGATCTATAATTGAGATAAAATTTAAAGTATATGTGGAACCTATGGCTAAGTCATATTGGAGAAGAAATGATTAACAAACTAGAGAATATGGGTCTTTGGGCTCATTGACTGTTTAGTCATATCTAGTTTGTGTATCATCTCTTTGAGAAAATATGACCAAGCTACTCTTATAGAATAAGAAGAAAAGGATCACTGAGATACTTATCCTTATACACATTTAATATGTGTAGCCCATGTGATATGCTAATCAAAGAGTTGTCTCAACTTTATTACCTTTACCGATGATCAGTCATAGTATGGGTATGTTTATGTAATACAAATCTAAAATTTTGAAAGATTCAAATAATTTAGATATAAAGTAGAGAAATAAATCAAAAAATTTCTAAAAGTACTTCAATCGGATCGAGGATGCAATACCAATGAAAGAAATTTTTCGATTATCTCATAAAATGGCCTAGATTCATATTAGACCCCTCTTAGTACATCTCCCTCAATGAGATAAGAAAAGTTATGGGATATGAGATATGGTCTGATCCATAATGAACTTTACTGATTTATTTATATTTCTTTAGGGACATACTTTATTTCTATGAAATTGGATTCTCTCTAAACCTGTTCCTACCACACCATATGAGATATGACATGGTAAAAACTGAATCTTGATTATTCTGAGATTCAAAGATGTCCAGCCTGTGTCTAGGACAGCAAGTGGATATGTTAGAGGATAGGTCTATAAAGCTCATCCTAAAAGAGTTTAGGATACTACTTTCTGATTAAATTATAGTGTGATTGTGATCTGACATGCTATCTTTTTGAAAAATTATTTGATTAGGATGAAGCAGTGAGAGAAAAGTTATACTCGAAGAGAATGTCTCTGAAGAGTAGGGAGCCTTAGGACCTTAAGAACCTATTTATCATCATGAGTCAGTAGATGTATATTTCTTTTTCACCTCGTACACATAGTAGGACCTCCAATCCTCTCGACAGGTATTTGGATATGCTTAACAAAAGATATAGAGAAAGTTATTTCTCATGAGAGATGGGGATCATAGAGATGATCCCAGAACCTACAATGAGGCGATGTGAGACATCAACTCCAAGAAAGGGATGTGAAATAGCTTTCCTGAGTAGAGATCTTTTGAAGATTTCTATATGGAGTAGCCTATGGATTTCACTTCTTATGATAGGAGATCACAAGTCTATAAAAAATCTTGGAGTTGGAATAGTCATTTTCATAATATGATCAAATTATTTGACCAGATATGAGGAATTATAGATTTCAAAATGATCAGTGAAAGTGTTCAATACTGATATCGATTAAAATATGGTTGAATATAGATTTCTTCATGAAAGACATAAAGTAGGTGTCCTCAAGATCTATAGAGATAGATGCAATTAAATACTTATGTTTTCACAAATAAAGTACAGAAAGTAGATGCTGAAAGGGTTCAGCATAGAAATCTCTAAGAGAGATCTACTACCCTCTCAGGCATAGAAGTGTGCCAAATAATGTACTTCAACTGATATAGTTATTACTATGATTGTCACAAGTAGATATCAATTGTATCCAAGCTAAGAGTACTAGATTACTGTGAAAACATCTTGAGGCTCTTAAGAAGAACTGAGGATATTTTCTTAATTTGGAGAAGGATCAAAGCTAGAAGTGGGAGGATACACCAATTCAGATTTTATGTCTGATATTGATGGTAGAATGTCTACATCATGGGGTGTGTTCCTGTGTCAATTTTTTGGAAGGGTTCCAAGTAATCGAGCGATGGAAGCTCAGTATACTGTAGATGTGTAGGATGCATTATGGTTCTAATGTTAGTTACAGGATTGATTGTCATGCCATCAGATACCATGACACTATACTATAAAGATAATGGCACCATAGCCCTTGCTAAGGAGCCTAGGTCTTACCAGATATCCAAGCACATAGAACAGCAGAATACGCGACTACCTCAAGTAGAAATACATAGAGGTGTAGAGAGCAAACTCCACATATAATGTGATTGACCCACTGATAAGTCACTTAGCTAGCTTGAGACTAAAGCCTGTCTTGTAAAGATGGGACTTGGTACATGGTAGATTGGCTTTAGTGCAATTGAAAGATTGTTGGATGTATGCCCTAAAAGCCAATCTTGACTGACACATTTCATATCTCTGGGATATGATTTTGTACTTATTGGATAGTTATATTATCATTTATATTTATGTGTCCATGAATCATCCAAGGGATTAACAAGATAATGACACATATTCTCAAGGAGTTGAGAATTTAAGACATTTGTATTGATGATTAATTCCTAAATTGCTCTTGATTATAGGATCATCATGGGGATGGTAATTGATCTGGATATATTAGTATACGGATCGCATTCTTTGGACAGATGGGTCTTGAGTCTGCAGTGTAGAGACACTGGATCAAGAGTGTAGGTGGTTGTTAGAGAACAACTAGTACTGAGCATGACTAACACGAAAAGTCACATGGATGTCTGCTCACTCGTTAGTGACTTTCTCGATGCTGCAGTTGTATGACTGGTCTTTTGATCTGAGATGACACTACTGCTCGCAGTGAGACTACTGAAGTTTGACTGACATATCAACATAGATCTCAATGAGCACTTGTAGTGAATATTGGCGATAGTTGGTCCACCATAGGAGTGGGGTATGCATCAAGATAGGATCTATAGACCCTAGCAGAAGAGAGTAATCCTATAAGATTTAAGAGGTTGAGTCCCTAAATCTATGGCCATAGTAGTGCGATTGATGGAAAAGAGTTTTTATAGAGTCACATATGGACTCAAGCTGATTGAATTTATCATATGACCGATGTTGAGGTTTGATGATTTATCCATGACCTGCCATCTGGTTGGGACTCATGATAGAGGGATTGTATCATGGGTTAACTGCACCTAGAGGTTCATATTTTATTCTGCTAGATTATCACTACATACTGTTAGGTGTCACTGGTGGATTGTGAGACTCATGAGAATCATCTTGATGATCAATGATCCTTGATAGGCTGAGATGGAATTGTTCCAATCCATTGAAAAGAGTTTCAATGATATTGTAATAGAGATCATAATATACCTCACTACCAAACAGAATAGAACCTATGAGGTCACACACAAAAGAGACTTTTGATTGATCAGATGGTTGAATTATGAATATGAATCGTAATAGAATTGGATTATCAATTTGATTGATAATTGATCCAATGCAAATGTTGCATTATGTAACTTACTAAATAGTTAGCGAGTTATAGGAGGATTAATTAGCAATAGATTTACTAATTAGCTCAATTTGATTGAGCAATGGGGCTTGTATTAAGTCTAATTTGATTAGATTTAATTTAACTCATTATGGGTTTGATTTGATCAATCTAATAGGGTTATAGGATAATCCCAAAAGGATCGGATGATTAGTCCTAGTTGAATTAAGATTTGGTTTTGACCCAATTTCTAATTAGACTAGGATGCATGAATTTTTAATTGGACTAAAAATTCTCATTTTTATTAGTGCACCAAATTCTAATTGGATTAGGATTAAAAATTGAGTTTGACTCAAGTACTAAGAAAGAGTCCAATAGGACTAGGATGACTCCTCCAATTAGGAAACATGAAATCTAAATAGATTGATCTCCAAATCAGATTTGATTTTTTATCTATTTGAGTCTAATCTGGTCCTAATTTGATTAGGATTAATTGATGTTTTATTTGATTTAAAACAGCTACCTAATCTATGAGTCCTATGTTCTTGAAATACCTTGATTCCATGCGCCAAAAGGACTCCACGCCACCTTGTATTTGTGCGCCCAAAAGACCCACGCCCCAAACTAGATTTTTAATGAGATTTCTCCTTTTTATTTTATGTGTAAGAAAGAAGGATTTCCTCTCTTATTCATGTGTAATAGCTAGTGTGAAACCTGGTTGTTGGGCAGCACAAAATTAGGAGAGTCCAAGGTTACAAGGACTCTTGATTCCTATCCAAATTAGAACTCATCTCTTGGTTTATTTAAACCCACCTTATGGGATGGTGTGGAGAGGGTGTATGGATCAGGTTTTGACACCAGAAGAAAAGGGCCTTTTGTGTGTGAAAAACAAGGGAGAAAAAAAAGAAAGGACAGCATCTTTGTTGTAGGTGTGAGGTAAGCTTGTTTTATCCCTTATTTCCTGCAACAACCAAGAGTTGGTTGTTAGAACATCTTCTTCTCCTCCTCTTGTCCATGTTTAGACATGGATGTCTCTTCATTCTTTTGTCCAAAAATTGGATAAATTCTTACATCTCTATTGTGGAGATTTGATGCATGAATTTTAGGAAGAAAAGAGAAGAAAGATTCTTCTCATAATCTCTAGCATGAAGATCAAGATCTTCCTACATCTTCTTGTTCTCTAAGAGTATCTTGAGAGAAAAGAAGATTTTCAACTATCAAGATGCGATCTCTGTAAGAGAGCTAGCACCCCAGTAAGATCAAAAAACTTCTGATTAGATCAGAATCTCGTATGGATACTCGTAGAGATCGGATACTTGTGCAGCTAAAAGAAACCTTCGAAAGACATCTATGATCATCTGTTTATGTTGAAGATTGATCCATATCCAGATCTGTTTTAAATTTATTTTTCTCTATTGCATTTCTATATCTGAATCTTATCTCACATATGATGATCCTATTTATGGTTTGAAGATTTGATCTATGCATGCTTAGATTAAATTATATTTAATCTAAAAATTTTACAATTCTGCTGTATACTTTCTTTGTAAAAATATGCGTGCATGAAACCACAAAACTCCCATAACCAAGGGACGTCACAAGGGATGAAGGGGCACCAACCTTTGGCTCTCCAACTTCTCATGTAGTGAATAAATTCATCATGTAGAATTTTTGGTGAATCAGATGCTTGGAACAGAAGGATTGTTCCTCCTCTACATGTGATAAAAATTTTACATTAAATTGACGTTAAATCATAGGTTATCTAGTTTATCTTTTAAGGCAACGTATTTAATTAAGAGCCTTCATGAAGGACTCTTCAACTTCACACATTGAAAAGAGGTGGGCGGCATTTATTTTTTGGCTTGGCTTCTAATGGGTGCAGAGGAGTCCTTCTTCACTTGAAATTGGTTTAAGTTGGATAAGGATCCAATTTAAATTGACCCAATCCCATTAGGTCAAAGGCATCTGGTCTAGGTTAGCTCAAACACTTTGATTTAAACTAATTTAGGAACTTGAGTTAATATAATGTGCTAGCATATCTAATTAACCCATAAAATTTATATTAAACTCTAATTAGATCAGATCAAAGCCAAATCTTAATGTATGTGATCTTTTGGGTTTCAAATCTTGCCAGCAGTGGATCAAGACTTTCAACGTAACTCTAATCCGATGAGATTAGGTCACCCGAAGAGTCCCAATCAACTTGGATTCTTTCAAATTAATTTCAGAATGAAATTCTTTTAATTTTAATAAATATATAAGTCAAGATTAATATCTAACAATATATCATGACTATTCAAAAGATTTAAAATTTTGATAAAAAATTATCAAAATATCTTTTAGTGGTAAGTTACCGTCTAATTCAATCTTTCAGTCAAACAACATCTCAGATGAGCTATGGGTATAAAAATATATCAAACACAATCACTTATCATTATGTATCTCAATCTGAAGGTGATGATTCAGTTGATGATACATTAAATTTTTTTTTTTAATTATCATCATGCTTTAGCCAAAGACTTCCGAATCATTGACCTATAGGATTATATAGGATGTTCGCTCTCCTTATTAGAAGTGACTGATCCCTTATTGATCACTCACAACCTTTATACACACTTCACCATATTCAGAACACCCCATACAAGGATCAAAGAATCAAGTTAGAAAGTGGACCAAAATATGGATCTAAATACACAAGGTACCATGATGACCTTAGGTCTAAGGATAACTTACACAACTTCCACTAGAGAATCATCAGTTGACATGTAAATAAGACTCCATCTGATATTCTCTCACAGATCAATTCAATAAACTCATTCTCTAATGAGCACCCATATTCTTGTATTAGTGTCACCATACAAGTGGTTGTGAGATCAACCACACTCATTTCTGAGCATACATAAGACATGCCAGTCTTATCGATATCATTGATTTTCGACTCAATATACCAATGACTAAAAATATTTTAGGTTAGGACTATCAAGAATTTAGGTCTCACTGGCATGATCTCATCACGACCCTAAAACCATTGTTCGGACCTATGGGGTTCATTATAATCTTAAGAACAACAAGATGCAGCATATAATAAATCAAAAATATCTATTTATTAATAACATAAATATTAATTACATGAGTCTAGAAGATAAATTATAATAAATATCCTATCGCATCCCATATGTGATTGGCTTGTAGGGCATTATTCTTTCAGAGATTTTTAGATAGAAAAAGAGACTCCCACTATTTTATCAGATCTCCCATACTCTCTATGTGGAGAAATAAAAATTCTAACATGACAATTGAATTTCTAGTGGGTGCAGCGGTCCCACCGCTACCATGCACCTCACCTAATAGTTATTGATAATATGAATAAACATTGATGCATGGATAACTCTTTGCCCAGATGCTTCTCTAAGCATGTTACAGCCACTTGATCTCTAAGTCATGTGGGCTCATCTAACAGTTACTGCCCATACTCCTTAGTTAAGCCAGACCCACCATTCACAAGCAGGTGCAAAGCCATCATTGGATCCCTCACCTAACAATTATTGGATCCAACCCCATCTTTACCATGGAGCAACTCTTTGCTAATATAGTGATTGTGTGTTCCTGATGCAACTGAACCATTATGATCAGTCGAGAACAACAATGCCCGTAGCACATCTGTACTGAAAGAAAAATCATCTTTTTCCTTGTAGGATCTTCCAGATCTAATGAGATCTGGGGTAGAATATTATTAAAAAAAGATTATCCTATGATATTTTAGATTTAAGATCTATTAGATCTAATTTTTATTATCTGATATTTAATTTAAAATTAAATCTAAAACTTGAGGATTAGAGAAATACCTCTATGATAACTAGATTACCCTGTAGATGATCGCAGCAATGCCCGAGGTTCAAAAATAGCCACGCAGTCATCTGGTCTCTATCGGTATCCACTCGAACAGAATTTAGATCATCTTCTCCTTATGAATCTCTGCTCCAAAAATCAGATCTGGATCTGATCTGAAAGATCTTTAAAAGATCTTCTGAAGCTGAAACAGCAGCTTCTCGACAAATCCCTATAGCCTTCTAATCAGGGAGCCACCACACCTTGGACAAGCACCAGATGGACGTCCAACATTTTGGATGTGAAGAGGGGAGAGAGAGGACTAGAGGGGGCATAGAGAAGTGGAGGGATATTAGGCTTTTGCTGGGTATTGAGCAAATTTTCAAAACCCTAGGTACAGATAGGGTTTAAATAGACCCTACTGTGCCATGCAGTGCCACATCATTCGACCAATCAAAAAATTTCAATTAATTCTGAAAAAATTTTGATTGATGGAGTGATATCATCTGATCATATCAAATAAGAACCCCACCAAAACCTTCTACTGTTGGTGCTAACACTGGATAAACACAGTGAGATTGGCGCCCAACAGTTTGAGTCGATCAAGGCATAGAGTCCTCATCTCATGGGACTCTATCCTTATCCAGTTGGGGCGCACGCCCAATCTGATCTTGGCACCTACTTTGAGGCCTAATTTAGCAGGTGGACACTCCACAAAAACTCTCCAATGATTTCTTGCCAAGTGGCCTTCAGTTCAAGATCCATAAGTCAATATTTGATCGACGTCCTAAAACAAAAATGGCAGGTGACAGAAATTGACAGGTGTTGTCTTAAATTTATCTCATGAATTAAGACAAGACTTTTTTGAGCTGGATTGACTCCAATCAGATTGAGAGAAATCTTCTCAAGGTTCTCTGAGTGCATCAAATCATATTTGGCTCAGTCGAGATGAAAAAGATTGCACGAGGAGAAAGTTAGGCTCAATCGTGTGCTAGCACGATTTTCTTGAACCTAATTGGATCTAATCCAAATCAATCGAACTGGGCTAGCTCAATTGATGACATCCAGATCCTAACTCTTGTTTGTGTGACCTAGTTAGGTTCATTTTCATATGGTAATGAGACATGTCGTGATCTCATCATCAACATCATCGAAACTCTTTTCGATGGACCAGAACTCTTCTGATTCAGACAATTAGAATGATCAACCATCAAGATCATTCTAATTGCTCCCAAAATCTATCAGTGACATCTAGCAGTATATGGTGGCAACCCATCAAAAATGAAGATGAATCTCTCGGTGCAGCTACCTGTGTGATTGAGTTCCTCTATCATGAGTCCCGACTGAATTAGGGTTAAGGTGAACTCGTCAAACCCAACATCAGTCATATGAATCAATTGATTGATCCAACTCTGATGTGAAACTCTAATGGAAAACTCTTTTCCATTATTTCACTCTGCCATGGCCATGGGCTTAAGGACTCAATCTTTCGATCATCATAGGACTACTCCTCTTATCTACCGAGGTTGATAGATCCCATCTTGGTGCAATCAGGTTCCTACAATGAATATGCTATAGCCAATATACATCTCAAGATTTTGAATGGCTAGGAGATCGAGTTATGGTGTAATCAAACTATAACACACTCAAGGTGAATTGTCGATGTACCTCAGGTCAAAGAACTAGACACACAGCTGCAGCATCAAACTAGTCATCGACGAGAAGGTAGACTTCCTTATGACTGCTTGAGGTGGTCACGCTCAGTACTCTCATTCTTAATGAATACCTGTACTCTCACTCTGGTGTCTCCACACCATAGACTCAAGACTCATCTACCTTAAGGAAGCGATCGTACACTAACCTTCCAGATCGATCACCATCCTCGTGATGATCCTATGGTCAGGAGCTATTTATGAGTTAGTTATGTAAATTCATGCCTTAAATTTCCAACTCTTGAAAATATGAATTAACATTCTTACTAACTCAAAAGATGTATCATAGACATAATGTACACAATGTGATAGTAGAATAACCCTTTTATTCATTTATAGTCAAAATTATAAATTTGCCCTTACATTTGTATAGAAAAGTGTTAGCCAATCTGGCATCTAGGGCACACATCTAACAAACTCCCACTTGACCTAATGCCAATTGGCTACATATCTAAGTCCCATCTTCTCAAGGTGGGCTTCGATCTTCTGCTGGCCTAATGGCTTTGTTAGTGGGTTTGCCACACTGTCTGTGGAGTCGACTCTCTTAACCTCGACATAATATTTTTCAAGGTAATCACGGATCAGATGGAATCACCGCTCGATATGCTTGGACATTTGGTGAGACCTTGGCTCCTTAGCTATGGCTATGGCACCATTATTATCATAGTAAAGAGGGATGGCATCCGATGACATCACTCCAAGCTCTGCGACAAACTTCTTGTACCAGAATACCTCCTTCGTAGCTTCCGATGCAACAATATACTTTGCCTCCATAGTGGAATCAGCAATCACCGTCTGCTTGAAACTCTTCCAGCTAACTGCACCACCATTGCAAATGAACAGACTCCCAGATGTCGACTTTCGATCATTTATATCAGACATAAAGTCTGAGTCTGTAAATTCCTAAACCTGGAGTTCTCCATTCCCAAAGATTAAAAACATATCCTTAGACCTTCTCAAGTATTTAAGGATACATTTCACAGAAGTCCAGTGCTCTTTGCCTGGATTCGATTGATATCTGCTTGTGACACTCACAGCATGGGCTATATCAGGTCGTGTACATAGCATGGCATACATGAAGCTCCCTATTGCGGAAGCATAAGGGATCTTGCTCATGCGTTCAATCTCCTCAGGTGTGCTAGGGCACATCTTCTTGGAGAGATGAATGCCATGCCTAAAAGGTACTAAACCTCTTTTGGAGTTTTTCATACTAAACCTTTTTAGCACCTCCACTATGTACATCTTCTGTGAAAGTCCCAGCATCCTATTTGGTCTATCTCTATAGACCTTAATACCCAGTATAAAGGATGCCTCTCCTAGATCTTTCATAGAGAACTCCTTAGACAATCATATTTTGACTGAGGTCAATATAGAAATATCATTCCCAATTAGGACGATGTCATCTATGTATAGTACGAGAAAGACAACTGCACTCCCACTGACCTTTTTGAACACACATGGTTCCTCCTCGTTCTTGATGAAACCAAACATTTTGATCACATCATTGAAACAAGTATTCCAGCTTCGAGATGCTTGCTTAAGTCCATAAATGGATCTTTGTAGCTTGCAGACCTTGTGATCATCATCACTGGATGTGAAACCAAGCGGCTGTTCTATATAGATATCTTCCTCAAGATATCCATTTAAGAATACCATTTTCACGTCCATCTGTCATATTTCATAATTGAAATAGGCTGCAACAGCAAGCAATGTACGGATGGATTTTAGCATGGCTACGGACGAGAAGGTATCCTGATAGTCAATACCTTCATGCTGACTATAACCTTTTGCTATGAGCCTAGCCTTGAATGTCTCCACATTTCCATCTGCACCTTTCTTTTTCTTGAAGATCCATTTACACCTAATAGGTACAATACCTTTAGGTGGATCTACAAGGTCCAAACTTGGTTTGAGTGTATCGAGTCAATTTCTGATCTCATTGCCTCTAATCATTTCTCGAAGTCGATATCTGACATCGCCTCGTCATAGGTCTTGAGGTCATCACCATGAGCCCCATTTTTTGTGAGGAATATTTCCTTTACATCCTCTTGTATGGTACCTAAGTACCTTTCAAGAGGACGAAAAACCCTAGTCGATCTATGAGGTGGAAGAGGTTGTATTAGGACTAGTTCTAATTGATTGGGTTCCTCAGGTTCTTTAGCTCGTTGCTCTTGGGAGATATTCTCCTTGAGCTTAATTATTCTTTTGATGCCACTATCTTGAATAAACTATTTTTCAAGAAAAATAGCATGTCAATTCATAATCACATTGTGATCTTTCGGAATATAGAAATAGTATCCTAATGACTCTTTAGGATATCCTATGAACCGAGCTCTAAAAGACCTGAACTCTAACTTGTCCACCTGCTATCTCTTGACATGAGCCGGACAACCCTAAATTCTGAGATGACTCAGACTTGGCTTCTTACCATGTCATATCTCATAGGTGTGGTAGGAACGGTTTTAGAGGAAACCCTATTCAATACATATATTGCTATCATGAAATAATATCTCCAAAGAAACTCAGGGAGGTCCGTGAAGCTCATCATGGAACGGACCATATCTAATAGGGTCTGATTTCTCTGTTCTGAAACCCCGTTGAGTTGTGGTGTTCCAGGTAGAGTCCATTGAGAGACTATGCTATTGTCCTTAAGATAGTCTAGAAATTTTCGACTAAGATATTCACCTCCTCGATCTGATCGGAGAACCTTAATGGACTTTTCTGTTTGTTTTTTCACCGCATGCCTGAATTCTTTGAACTTTTCAAAGGCTTCAGACTTGTATTTTATTAGAAACATATATTCGTACCTAGACATATCATCGATAAAGGTAATGAAGTAGACATAGTTGCCTCTAGCTGATACATCAAATGGGCCGCATATATCCGTATGTACTAGGGTAAGTAGGTCTGTGGCCCTTTCTATTGGGAAATGTGTCCCAAAAAGTCAATCGTCAAGCTGTTGACGGTTGAGCAACCAAGTATTGTAATTAATTTATTAATAAATAAAATATATTTGGCATCTTCATCATAAGCTTTCATCTTCTAATGAACTCCGTTGTTATGATGAAGTCCTTAGGACTCTTTAGGTTCGATAAAGAGAGGATTTATCGATTAGTCCTTAAAACTGTTCACGACCAAATGATAGGTTATTAATAAGGACGACAGCTTCTATCGAGCATAGGTCACTGTAGGCCATATGGGTTGGTTGTCCTCTTAACCAAGGAGTGTGGAGACACTGGTATGGCATACAGGTGAGATGTAAGGGTACATCATCATGGAACGTGACCAACTCCAGAGTATTCTACTGTCGAGAATATCTCTGATGGGATATAGGTATAAGTGTCCCCTAGACCTGAGATCGCCTCAGTGACTTGCAAGCAACTCACTGTGCTTTGGTACTGGACTAACTGAATTTCTAATTCAGGGATGGAAGGCTTCTGGGCACAGTCAAGTACTTGCGAAGTCAGAGTGTGATCGAGATAGGATTGACCACTCCAAGAGTTGGAGAAGAATGAGTCGCTGTATTTCAATTTAGCAAAACCTTGGCCAGGATAATCCATCAGATGGATTTGATATTTTGAAATACAATGTGGACAACCTGATCAGAGTCGACAGTTGAGCTCTGGGGTGTCCTATGATCATTTTGGTCAAGGGGATGAATTATATGAAAACTATATCTGCATGGGTTCTAAGGATGTTGTTCTACACATTCGACCTATCCGGTCGTCGGGTACCATTGCTAGATGGTCACTTCGATTGGTATAGAAATTTGTTCCTATGCTACCGGCTTAGGTTCGGACCTATGACGTCACACACATTAGAGTTCATGATCCGATCAGATGGTTGATCAACGATTAAGAATCATTCTAGGGTTAAATGATCAATACGATTGACATTTAACCCAGTGCAAGTGTTGCAGGAGGATCGATTAGCAATTCGATTGCTAATTGGCTTAATTTGATTAAGCCAATGGGCTGAGATTAAGTCTAATTAAATATAATTTAATTAGATTTATTTTGGGCTTGATTGGATCAAGTCCAATTGGTTTATTGGATAAGCCAAGTGCAAGGAAAAACTAGTCCTAGTTCAACTAGGACTTGGGTCAATCTAATTTCTAATTTGATTAGAAAATTAAATCAGATTTAAATCTAATTTAATCTGATTAAATTAGATTCTTAATTGGGTTAAGACCTATTTTAATTGGGTTGATCTAATTTTGATTTGATTTGATTTGGAAAACCAAATTAAAACAAGTCATAAGATAGAATCCTAGTAAGACTAGGATTCCACCTTGCACCACATAATCCTTCTCCATGCCCTCTCTCTTATTCAACACCAATCTCCACTTATTTTGTGTGACAAAAGCCCTCTCCCAGATTTCTCCCACGTTCACAAAAGGTCTCCTCTCTTCTTTCTTACATGGAAGGTGGTTTGGATCAAATCTAAAAGGAATAAGTTTGGATTTCGAATTCTATGAGATAGAGTTTTAGAAATCCAAAACTCTTTCAATTTTGCACCGAATTTATCCAAATTTTTTTTGGAATTTTTGTGGCTTTTGGGGTATATATTTTGCACCCTTTTTTGGTGATCCATGCATGAAAATATGAAGGAGGTGCTCAAGAGTTGGGCATCCCTTAACTTGCCATGTTTGGATAAGCCTTGACTAGGTGTTTGACCTAGACAAGGACTCTATCATATCTCTGTATATAAGAAGAATTTCTTCATAAAATTTTAGAAAACATTATAGATTTGAGAGACCTTTGTGCCATCCAAAAATCAGAGAGAAATACCTTTGGGTCGTGGAGATATAAAAGACGCAAGTTTAGGTGTCTAGAGAGAAAAATGTGAAGAAGAAGAGGGTCTTCTTCTTGGTTTTTTATTTTCATATCTTTCCTCCCTCCATCTTGAGTTTCCTGAGAGTGTCTCAGATCTGAAACTCCTCTTTTTACTTTCTATATTTGGAAGAGTCCAAATCAAGAAGAAGAAAGCACCTGATCAACCATCAAAGAAGGATCAGCGCAGTACTAGCATACTGTGCTGATTTCCTGAACCAGGACTTCTGATCGAGATTCGTGGGCTCGTGTGGACGACTCCTAAAGGCCGGATGCGTGTGCGGCTTGCAACATCATCCTCAAACCCAGATCAACAAGGTTAGAACATCTAACTTGCAAGATAATAGATCTGATCTATTGTTTAATACATACATTAGATGTAGTATAGAAACATGTTGATATGATCAACATGTAGTTCATGCTATATTTATATATTTTAATTTTTGATTTAATACCATGTAATAATCATGTAATAGGATCTTAGATCTAGAGATTTTCTGATCTTAAAAAATAAATTTTAATTTATTTTAGTCTTCCGCTGTATGATCTTGAAAAATTTCAAGATCTAACCCTCTTTTTCAAGATCTAACCCTGAAACCCTAGATCTGGTTCCTTCAATTGGTATCAGAGCCTAGGTTCTTTATTACATGATTATTTATACATGCTTAGATTATTTTTTAGATTAGATCTAATTTATAATCTGATTATTAAATCTGAAATTAAAATTTTAGATCAATCACAAACTGCAAGGTTGTCCTGCTGTAAGGTTTACCCCTTACAGTGCAAAGGTTGTCCTAGTTTGTGTAGATCTATCTTTAATCATAAATTTATTAGATATGATCTAGATTAAATTTATGATTTATTAGATTTAAAAGATATTTAAATCTGAAGTAAAATCTCTTTGTTAATAATTTTTGTGCAAAGAAATTGTTTAAAGTTGAAATTATTTCAATTACATGAACCTGTTTAGATTAGATCTAAAGTAGTTTCATGTTTATTTCACTTGCATCTTGATTATGAATCAAACATGCAATATGGTTGGTAGAATCATATTGTAAAATTATTTTACAAATATGAAAATTATTTTTTGAAAAGCCGAACCCAACCCTCAGCCCAAAACTTAATTAAGAATTAAGAAGTTGTTTGATTAGGTTCTAGGATTGTGAATTGAAGAACCTAAGACACAAATCATAACACATTGGGTTAATGGGTTAGTGGGAATTAGGTCCATTAATTGGGTTAGACCTATGGTTAGATTAAAGATGGACTTAATTAGAGAATTGACTAAATCTAATCAATTGTTGTCTTAGATTAGGTCAAGGATTCTCTAGATCAATTACAATAGTTGTAGTTGGTCAAGTCCATGTCTTTAACGAGAACCAAATGGACTTGATTCTTGGCTAAGCGGTCTAGCACGAACTGTTAGGTTGATCTAATCGAAACTAATTAAACCAGTTGGTGTCTAAGGTAAACCAGACCGGTGGTTTTTAATTGGGAGCCCGCTTACCTGGCCATTTCTGATGGTGTCTAAGGCAAGCTTTGGCAGATCCTCCCATTGATCGAACTTACCTGACCTCTTGGTGAAATTATATTTTGATCGGATCGCTTGACTATTCGAGCTGACCCATGTCAGCTAGGTAAATCAGTGTGACTGATTTAGGTGCTCCTAGACCAGCCTTGGTCTCCCTTAAGCTGACTTGGTGAAGCCAGTGGGAGGATCATGATAAGCTGGTTCATCTGACCTCATCCTCTAAATTATTTAAATCCTCTAAAATTATTAGGTCCTTAAAATGACAAAGTTATGGAGATAACTGAGTCATAGCCTCCCATTAAGGTGTTTGATAATGAGTCCATTAACTCAATAATCATTGCAGACCCAAAGGCCTGGTGCTTGTTGACTAATGGAATTATCACTCATCATATGATGACTTGGAAGTGTCTCTCTAATGGTGGTTAGGTGAGCCAACCAAAGTTGGGCTTAATCATTCGTTGGTTAGATACACCAAGTATGATCATGTTAATGGTTGGACCTAACCGGATCCTTACAGTGGAGGCCAAAGCCTACTGATTAGGTTTCTGGGGCAAAATTAAAATTACTAAAAATTATTTAGAAAAATAATTGATTATGAACCTACCCTTAGATGTACATGAGTTGACCAACCAAAGTTGGGCTTGTGTGCAGTCTAAGTGGATTCTAGTACCCGCTAAGGAATTAGGGTAATTCCTCGAGTTGGAGGTAGAGGCTACCAATTTGAATAAAATAGTGGGAGAAACCTTTTGATTAAAGTCAAAATCTTTAGGTTTAATGAATCAATTACTAATTAGGTTATGGTTCTCCTTTGTGCAAATATGGCGACTTCCCTATCGCTCCGATCATTGTTGGACAATGATAAGTTGGTGGGACCTAACTTCGGTAGCTGGTACCGAAAGTTGAAGATAGTCCTGGAGCATGAACGGATCCTATATGTGATAATAGATCCTGCACCTGAGGAGCCAGCTGTCAATGCACGTGGAACAATCAGAGATACTTATCAGAAGTGGCTCAGTGATCGGACCACGGTGTGCTGTATCATGCTGGCTATCATGAGCGATGAGTTCAGTCGCAGATTCGAGATGGCTCAGTCAAAGGACAAGCTTCAAGTGTTGGAGGATGCCTTTGGCACACCCGATGACGTGGAGAGGCACAAGACTAGTTGTGCCATCTTCAACGCCAAAATGCGGGATGGTGCCTCTGTCACTGATCATGTATTGTACATGATCGAGCTGATGGAATGATTGAGCAAGCTCGACTTTTCCTTGCATGAGCAGCTTGGGAAAGATGCAATACTGAACTCGCTGCCCAAGTCTTATCTCCCATTCCTCACTCATTATAGAATGACAAAGCCTGAAGAGAACTACCACGGGTTACTGGGGTTGCTTCAGAACTTTGAGAAGGATCACCAACTTCACAAGGAGTCGGTGAATTTAGTGGGAGGTTCATCTTCTGGTTCTCGACCTTTTAAGAAAGGGAAGAAGAACAAGAAGAAAAAAGTAAAGAAGATGCAAGTTCAGGCTAGGACATCAGTGCAGAGCCAGACCAAAAAGGTCAAGCCTGATAAGAGTCTATTCTACTGGCAAGCACCCTAGATTAGATAGTGTGTCAGATATCTACTTATGGCACTGTAGGCTAGGTCATATAAACAAGAACATAATAAACAGGTTGACTCAAGAGAGAATCCTCGAAGTTAGTGATTGTGAATCACTTCCAACCTGTGAGTCCTGTCTTCTTGGTAAAATGACCAAGTCACCTTTTACTGAAAAAGGTGAGAGAGCTACTGAGCTCTTGAGCCTAGTACATACTGATGTATGTGGGCCCATGAGCACCAGTGCTAGAGGTGGATATTTCTACTTCATAACTTTCACGGTGACCTATCCCGATATGGATATGTCTATCTGATGAAACATAAGTCGGATTCATTTGAAATGTTCAAACGATTCTGAAGTGAAGTAGAAAAATAAACTGGGAAGAGTATTAAAACTCTTCGATCTGATCGAGGAGGAGAATACCTTTCTAGTGAGTTTCTCACATATCTAGGAGAGAATGGGATTCTCTCCCAATGGACTCCTCCAGGAACACCACTGCATAATGGTGTATTTGAAAGGAGGAATCGGACTTTGTTAGACATGGTCCGATCCATGATGGGTTTTTGCTAGCTTGCTGATATCCTTCTGGGGATATGCACTCGAATCAGCCTGTTATCTGTTAAATAGGATTTCAAGTAAGTCTGTAATTAAGACTCCATATGAGATATGGACAGGGCGTAAGCGAGTACTTTCACACCTTAGGGTCTGGGGGTGTCCGGCCTATGTCAAATGATTAGTCACAGACAAACTTGGACCTAGGTCTGACAAATGCTCATTCATAGGGTACCCCAAAGAGACAAAAGGATATTTTTTCTACCATGCTGATGAACAAAAGGTGTTCGTCAGCCTTAAGGCAATCTTTTTAGAAAAGGAGTTCCTTGGTGAAGGAACCGTTGCCTCTAAGGTTGAACTTGATGAAGTTCAACAGGTAGAAGGACCGACACCAATAGCTGAACCTGAGTCGGATATGATTAGATCACATTCGGAGCCCAATATACCTGCACCATTAAGGCGATCCGGTAGAGTACCGCGTCAGCCGGACAGATACTACGGTTTCTTAGTCCGGGATGGTGATCCCATCAAACTTGATGAGAATAATGAGGATCCGATCACCTATATGGATGCAATGCAGAGATCTGATTTTGAGAAATGACTTGAAGCCATGAAATCCGAAATGGAGTCTATGAAGGTCAACAATGTATAGACATTGGTTGACCCACCTGAAGGGGTTAAACCCATTGGGTGTAAATGGGTCTTCAAAAGGAAGAGGGGCGCAGACGGAAAGGTGGAGACCTATAAAGCCTGTCTGGTCGCCAAGGGGTATCATCAACGTTATGGTATTGACTATGACGAGATATTTTTTCCTGTGGCAATGCTCAAATCCATTCGGATAATGCTTGCAATAGCTGCCCATCTGGATTATGAGATCTGGCAGATGGATGTAAAGACAGGTTTTACGAATGGAGAGCTGACCGAAGAGGTGTATATGATACAACCTGAAGGGTTTACATCCACAGATAAGTCCAAGGTGTGCAAGCTTCAGAGATCCATTTATGGACTGAAGCAAGCTTCTCGGAGTTGGAACATGCGTTTTGATAAGGTGATCAAAACGTATGGCTTCATTAAGAATGGAGAAGAGCCCTGCATCTATAAATGGGCAAATGGTCCAGTTGTGGTATTCCTTGTCTTGTATGTGGATGACATTCTCTAAATCAGGAATGACATCCCCGCACTACAGAGAATAAAAGTTTGGTTGTCATCACAGTTCTCCATGAAGGACTTGGGTGAAGCATCCTACATCCTAGGGATGAAGATCTATAGGGATAGATCTAAAAGGATACTTGGGTTATCCCAGTCCATGTACATAGACACTGTGCTGAAGAGGTTCAGCATAGAGAATTCCAAGAAGGGCTATCTACCGATAGGCCATGGAATTTCTCTCTCTAAGAAGGATTGTCCGACAACTCCTGAAGAGAGAGAGCGTGTGAGTAGAGTCCCATATGCTTCAGCCGTGGGATCTATCATGTACGCCATGACATGTACAAGACTAGATGTGGCATACTCACTAGGAGTAGTGAGTAGATACCAATCTGATCCTGGAGAAGATCACTGGAAAGTGGTTAAAGCCATCCTTAAGTATTTGAGAAATACTAAGGACCAATGGTTGGTTTATGGTGAGTCAGATCTGAAACTTGTGGGGTTCACAGACTCCAGCTTCCAATCTGACCATGATGACAGCAGGAGCGTGTCGGGTTATATCTTTACTCTGAATGGTGGAGCCATCTGCTGGAAGAGTTCCAAGCAGCATACTGTGGCAGACTCTGTTTGTGAAGTGGAGTATATCACAGCATCAGATGCCGCGAAGGAAGCTGTGTGGCTGAGGAAATTCATCAACGAGCTTGGAGTAGCACCCTCCCTCGATGGTCCAGTCCTGCGCTACTGCGACAGCACTGGTACCATAGCTCAGGTGAAGGAACCCAAAGCACATCAGCGGACGAAGCACATCTTGCACCGCTTTCACCTGGTCCGAGAGATCGTGGATCGAGGTGACGTCGACCTTCAGAAGATCGACGGAAAGGAGAACCTAGCCGACCCCTTCACTAAAGCCCTGGCAATAAAGGAGTTCGACAACCACAAGTCGAAGATGGGTATTAGATACTGTGCCGAGTGGCTTTAGGACAAGTGGGAGTTGTTGGGAAATATGTCCCAAAAAGCCAATCGTCAAGCTGTTGACGGTTGAGCAACCAAGTATTGTAATTGATTTGTTAATAAATAAAATATATTTGGCATCTTCATCATAAGCTTTCATCTTCTAATGAACTCTGTTGTTATGATGAAGTCCTTAGGACTATTTAGGTTCGATAAAGAGAGGATTTATCGATTAGTCCTTAAAACTGTTCACGACCAAAAGATAGGCTGTTAATAAGGACGACAGCTTCTATCGAGCATAGGTCGCTGTAGGCCATATGGGTTGGTTATCCTCTTAACCAAGGAGTGTGGAGACACTGGTATGGCATACAGGTGAGATGTAAGGATACATCATCATTGAACGTGACCAACTCTAGAGTATTCTACTGTCGAGAATATCTCTGATGGGATATAGGTATAAGTGTCCCATAGACCTGAGATCGCCTCAGTGACTTGCAAGCAACTCACTATGCTTTGGTACTGGACTAACTGAATTTCTATTTCAGGGACGGAAGGCTTCTGGGCACAGTTAAGTACTTGCGAAGTCAGAGTGCGATCGAGATAGGATTGACCACTCCAAGAGTTGGAGAAGAATGAGTCGCTGTATTTCAATTTAGCAAAACCTTGGCCAGGGTAATCCATCAGATGGATTTGATATTTTGAAATACAATATGGATAACCTGATCAGAGTTGACAGTTGAGCTCTCGGGTATCCTATGATCATTTTGGTCAAGGGGATGAATTATATGAAAACTATATCCGCATGGGTTCTAAGGATGTTGTTCTACACATTCGACCTATCCGATCGTCGGGTACCATTGCTAGATGGTCACTTCGATTGGTATAGAAATTTATTCCTATGCTACCGGCTTAGGTTCGGACCTATGAGGTCGCACACATTAGAGTTCATGATCCGATCAGATGGTTGATCAATGATTAAGAATCGTTCTAGGGTTAAATGCTCAATATGATTGACATTTAACCCAGTGCAA
The DNA here is from genome assembly GCF_000442705.2 of Elaeis guineensis. NCBI lineage: Eukaryota > Viridiplantae > Streptophyta > Magnoliopsida > Arecales > Arecaceae > Elaeis > Elaeis guineensis. Next base: position 58,709,444 of record NC_025998.2, on the reverse strand, counting down.
GTGTTGTAGGAGGATCGATTAGCAATTCGATTGCTAATTGGCTTAATTTGATTAAGCCAATGGGCTGAGATTAAGTCTAATTAAATATGATTTAATTAGATTTATTTTAGGCTTGATTGGATCAAGTCCAATTGGTTTATTGGATAAGACAAGTGCAAGAAAAAATTAGTCCTAGTTCAACTAGGACTTGGGTCAATCTAATTTCTAATTTGATTAGAAAATTAAATCAGATTTAAATCTAATTTAATCTGATTAAATTAGATTATTAATTGGGTTAAGACCTATTTTAATTGGGTTGATCTAATTTTGATTTGATTTGGTTTGAAAAACCAAATTAAAACAAGTCATAAGACAGAATCCTAGTAAGACTAGGATTCCACCTTGCGCCACATAATCCTTCTCCACGCCCTCTCTCTTATTCAATGCCAATCTCCACTTATTTTGTGCAACAAAAGCCCTCTCCCAGATTTCTCCCACGTTCACAAAAGGTCTCCTCTCTTCTTTCTTACATGGAAAGTGGTTTGGATCAAATCTAAAAGGAATAAGTTTGGATTTCGAATTCTATGAGATAGAGTTTTAAAAATCCAAAACTCTTTCAATTTTGCACCGAATTTATCTAAATTTTTTTTGGAATTTTCGTGGATTTTGGAGTATATATTGTGCACCTTTTTCTGGTGATCCATGCACGAAAATATGAAGGAGGTGCTCAAGAGTTGGGCGTCCCTTAACTTGCCATGTTTGGATAAGCCTTGACTAGGTGTTTGACCTAGACAAGGACTCTATCATATCTCTCTATATAAGATGATTTTCTTCATAAAATTTTAGGAAAAATTATAGATTTGAGAGGCCTTTGTGCCATCCAAAAATTAGAGAGAAATACCTTTAGGTCGTGGAGATATAAAAGACGCAAGTTTGGGTGTCTAGAGAGAAAAATGAGAAGAAGAAGAGGGTCTTCTTCTTGGTTTTTTGTTTTCATATCTTTCCTCCCTCCATCTTGAGTTTCATTAAGGTGTCTCAGATCTGAAACTCCTCCTTTTACTTTTCATCTTTGGAAGAGTCCAAATCAAGAAGAAGGAAGCACCTGATCAACCATCAAAGAAGGATCAGTGCAGTACTAGCATACTGTGCTGATTTCTTGAAGCAGGACTTCTGATCGAGATTCGTGGGCTCGTGTGGATTACTCCTAGAGGCCGGATGCATGTGCGGCTTGCAACATCATCCTCAAGCCTAGATCAACAAGGTTAGAATGTCTAACTTGCAAGGTAATAGATCTGATCTATTGTTTAATACATACATTAGATGTAGTGTAGAAACATGTTGATATGATCAACATGTAGTTCATGCTATATTTATATATTTTAATTTTTCATTTAATGCCATGTAATAATCATGTAATAGGATCTTAGATCTAGAGATTTTCTGATCTTAAAAAATAAATTTTGATTTATTTTAGTCTTCCGCTGTATGATCTTGAAAAAGTTTCAAGATCTAACCCTCTTTTTCAAGATCTAACCCTGAAACCCTAGATCTGGTTCCTTCACTTTCCCCATGTTCTGTAAAAGGGAGCTTGGTCATTTTGCCTTGAAGGCATGATTCACAAACTGGATATGACTCAAAAGTCAATGGACTGAATAGCCCAAATTTCTCCAATTTGTTAACCCTGTCTTCCGTTATATGGCCTAACCTTAGGTGCCACAGATACCTATCATTTAGACTATCTCTAGGCCTTTTAATTCCTATGGCATTCACATTTTGCTCGATATGAAATATAGATACATCAATATATAGCTAATAGAGACCATTAATAAGAAAATCATTTGCAACTTTATTATTTTCATAAAATATGTTGCAATTGTTCTTATAAAAGCTAATCACATAGCCTTCTTGTGCTAAACATGAAACAGAAATCAAATTCCTACTTGCTGCAGGCACATAATAACAGTCTCTAAGAACTAAATCTAATCCTAATGATAATCGCAGAGGGTAGGTTCCCACGGCCACAGCAGCAACTCTTGCTCCATTCCCGATGCGTAGGATCATATCCCCATCCCTCAGCCTCCTGCTCTCCTCAAGACCCTGCATAGAAGTATACAAATGAGCATTAGAACCAAAGTCAAGTATTCAACTGGATGCAGAGGAAACCGTAAGATTAGATTCTATAACGAGCATACCTTCAGAAGGACCATCCTTCTTGTTCTTCAGGGTGGCCAGATACTGAGGACAGTTTCATTTTCAATGGCCATTTGAATTACAGTGGAAATATTTTCTCTTTTCAGCAGCCTTCTTCTTCAGTTCCATCTTCTTCTTCTTCCCATCCACCTTCTGCTTCTTCGCAGACTTTTTCTTCTTTCCAAAAGACTTTCTCTTGGAAGAAGTCTGCTCCACAGTAAGGACTGAGCCTTTTGAACCCTTTAAAGTAAGCTCAGTTGTAACCAGCATGTTCATTAACTCAGCCAAGGTATACTGCATCTTATGCATATGAATGTTCATGATGAATTGACCATATGCATTAGATAAGGATTGAAGGATCACATCAACCTAAAAATCTTTGTCTAAGATGACACCGAGCTTCTCAAGCTCCTTAAGGTCCTTGATCATTGTCAAACAATGATCTTGGACTAACTGCCCATCACACATTTTAGCCTTAAAAAGTCTTTGGCAGACTTGATACTTGGCTGCGCGACTTTGTTCATCAAACAACTCTTGTAGGTGAGCCAACATTTGGCAGGTAGTCATAATGTTCTCATGCTGGCGTTGCAAGTCATCAGACATGGCACCCAACATATAGTACCTAACTTTGTTATCGTCATCCGTCCATTTTTCTAGAGATGCTCTCTGTTCAGCAGTCGGACATGCTAGTATGGTAGGTGGGTCCTGATGCAAGACATGAGTCAGTTTCTCAGAATCTAGAATAATTCTGTAGTTCCTCAACTAGTCCTTGAAATTAGGTCCAGTCAATCTGTGGGTGTCTAGTATTTTGGTCAGAGGGTTGGATGCAGACATGTTTCCTGTAGAGAGTCAAAAGTTTCTAGTTAGATTTTGTAATCAGACTTAATCAATTTATTTAGAGATTTTATTTTTAAACAAATTAGGCTCCCACTATTTTCTCAGATCCCTATACTCCCTAGGTAGAGATGTGAAAATCTTCATGATTAGTGATTTCTAGTAGATGGTGCGGTCTCACCGACTGGCTCACTACCTCACCTAATAGTTATTGGTGATGGGTCAACCGATGAGTGGACAACTCTTATCCAATGATTCTCTAATCATGGTGCATCCAAAACTTGGTCTCTAATTCATGAAGCTCACCATGCCCAGAATATTGCTCCAATCCTTAGTTAAGTCAGACCCACCATTTGCACGAATTAGATTTCTGATTGAGTCCCTCACCGTATTCAAAATATTGAGCATAACCCATCCTCTAATTCATAGCATCCAATGCTAATAGACATGGTTGCATCTTTTTGGTGCAACTGAGCCACTGTAACCAGTCGAGAATAATCAACCCCGGGAAGGGCCCGCACATCCACAATGGTGGAAGACCTTAGACTTAATATTTTCTTAGGAAGATTTGATTTAGGTCTCATTAAACTTGACTTGACATAGTCATAACAATTATGACTAACCTAGTGGCATGGGTTAGCTCAAATTGTTAGCCACCTCAAATTAGAACTGGATCGACACATATAACTAGGTAAGTGAGACCGGTGGGAGGGATATGCCATTAACTTGACAAGAACGCATTCGAGTCGAGTAGCTCCCAATTAAAAATTAATTGATCGCAGCTGCCCAACTTACCTTAGACACCAAATTGTCGAACCAGAACTAATTGGGTTAGTCTACAATCCAGGCTCTAACCACTGAGCCAAATTAGGTCTTAACTTGATCGAGTCACATATCAATGTGATTCGATCTTGACCTAGACTTCATCCTATTAGACTGGTCAATTATTAGCTTTCATGATCCCACCTAACCAACTTTTGATTCGATTTGATCAACTGCTAGACCTAATTGAGCTACCCAAGCCCAAACCCAATTTTATGAAAATGACTTGGATCTGAAATTTTTAATTTTAGACCTAATTTAATTTTATAAACTTAATTCATTAATTAAATCTTGGGTTCATAAACAAAATATATAAAATAAATCTTAAGGTTTCAGGATCTAGAGTTTTGCAGAAAAGTAAGTTTGATTTCTAATTAAGGATGAACGTACAGCACCCCTACATGCCATAAGAACACCCCATTGAATGGGAGGAGAGGGTCTTAAACCCTACTTTATTCTTATAATCGGACGGCCATGAGGAACACCTTAATCAGAAATATTGATTTAACTACAAAACTAGTTAGATCTAAGTTACATATCACATATATAATTTCAGATCTAACTTATACATGCTTTGCATACATCTCATGTATTAAAATTTGATCTAATTAGCATGCTTTCAGATCTGATACATTACATGTAACATCTAAAAAATAAGATTTAAATTAAACTATTCAATATAAAATTTATTCTAGACAGTTACTAGAACAATTCTACAACTAGTCTAGGCATGCAGCAGATCAATCTTATGAATTAATTAAATTTATTTTTTATTTTTTGATCTGAATATAATATTTATAATATCAAAAAATCAGAGAATAAATTAGATATAATTTATATTTTAATCATATTAAAATATAAAACTTTAAGACTTTTCATAGTTTAAACTATTCCTAGTCTAGTCATGCATCTCATACATGTTAGATCTGCTTAGATTTAATTTTAAATTTTTTGATTTCAGAGTCAATCACATCTGATGTGACATCTAAAATTTATTAATATTAGATAAATAAAAATAAAAATTAGTTCCAAATTAGATCTGAAATAGAGCCATCAACCTGGCTCTGATACCAGTTAAAGAAAAAATTGCCTTTTTTCTTGTAGGATCTTCCAGATCTAATGAGATCTGGGGTGAAATATTTTTAAAAAAAATTATCTTACTTTATTTTAGATCTAAGATCTATTAGATTTGATTCTTATTATCTGATATTTAATCTAAAATTAAATCTAAAATTTGAAGATTAGAGAAATACCTCTAGGATAACTAGATTACCCTGTAGATGATCATAGCAATGCCCGAGGTTCAAAAATAGCCACATAATCATCTGGCCTCTATCGGTATCCACTCAAGTAGGATCTAGATCATCTTCTCCTTGTGAATCTACTTTCCAAAAATTAGATCTGGATCTGATCTGGAAGATCTTCAAAAGATCTTCTGAAGTTGGAGCAGCAGCTTCTCGACAAATCCCTGCAGCCTTCTGATCAGGGAGCCACCACACCTTGGACAAGCACCAAATGGATGTCCAACTTCTTGGACTGAAGAGGGGAGAAAGAGGACCAGAGGGGGCATAGAGAAGTAGAGGGATATCAGGCTTTTTCTAGGTATTGAGCAAATTCTCAAAACCCTAGGTGTAGACAGGGTTTAAATAGACCCTACAGCGCCATGCAGTGCCACATCATTCGACCAATCAAAAAATTTTAATTAATTCTAAAAAAAATTTGATTGATGGAGTGATATCATCTGATCATATCAAATAAGAACCCCACCAAACCTCCTACTGTTGGTGCCAACACTGGATAAACACAGTGAGATTGGCGCCCAACAATTTTAGTCGATCAAGGCATAGAGTCCTCATCTCATGGGACTCTATCCTTATCCACTTGGGGCGCACGCCCAATCTGATCTTGGCACCCACTTTGAGGCCTAGTTTAGCAAGTGGACACTTCACAAAAACTCTCCAATGACCTCTTGCCAAGTGGCCTTCAGTTCAAGATCCATAAGTCAACGTTTGACCGATGTCCTAAAACGAAAATGGCAAGTGACAGGAATTGGCAGGTGTTGTCTTAAATTTATCTCATGAATTAAGATAAGATTTTTCTAAGCTAGACTGACTCTAGTCAGACTGAGAGAAATCTTCTCAAGATTCTCTGGGTGAGTCAAATCACATTTGGCTCAATCGAGATATAAAAGATTGTACAAAGAGAAAGTTAGGCTCAATCGTGTGCTAGCACGATTTTCTTGAACCTAATTGGATCTAATCCAAATCAATCAAACTGGGTTAGCTCAATTGATGACATCCAAACCCTAACTCTTATTTGTGTGACCCAGTTAGGTTCATTTTTGTATAGTAATGAGACATGTCATGATCTCATCATCGACATCATCGAAACTCCTTTCGATGGACCAAAACTCTTTTGATTTAGACAATTAGAATGATCGATCATCAAGATTATTCTAATTGCTCTCAAAATCCACCAGTGACACCTAGAAGTATATGGTGGCAACCCATCAGAAATGAAGATGAACCTCTCGGTGTAGCTACCTGTGTGATTGAGTTTCTCTATCATGAGTTCCGACTGAATTAGGGTTAAGGTGAACTCGTCAAACCCAACATCAGTCATATGAATCAATCGATTGATCCGAGTCTGATGTGAAACTCTAATGAAAAACTCTTTTTCATTATTTCACTCTGTCATGGCCATAGGCTTAAGGACTCAATCTTTTGATCATCATAGGACTACTCCTCTTATCTACCGAGGTTGATAGATCCCATCTTGGTGCAATCTGGTTCCTACAAAGAATATGCTTCAGCCAACATACACCTCAGGGTTTCGAATGGCTAGGAGATCGAATTATAATGTAGTCAAACTATAACACACTCAAGGTGAACTATCGATGTACCTCAGATCAAAGAACTAGACACACAACTGCAGCATCGAGCTAGTCATCGACGAGAAGGTAGACTTCCTTATAACTGCTCGAGATGGTCACGCTCAGTACTCTCATTCTCAATGAATACCTATACTCTCGCTTCGGTGTCTCAACACCGTAGACTCAAGACTCATCTACCTTAAGAAAGCGATCGTACACCAACCTTTTGGATCGATCACCATCCTCGTGATGATCCTATGGTCAGGAGCTGTTTATGAGTTAGTTATATAAATTCATGCCTTAAATTTTCAACTCTTGAAAATATGAATTAACATTCATACTAACTCAAAAGATGTATCACAGACATAATGTACACAATGTGATAGTAGAATAACCCTTTTATTCATTTATAGTCAAAATTACAAATTTGTCCTTACATTTGTATAGGAATGTGTCAGCCAATCTGGCATCTAGGGCACACATCTAACATGTACATCTACAACGATGGAAGACCACGGACTTAATATTTTATGAAGATATTTGAGTTTAGATCTCATCTAATTAGTCATCACATGACTAATGTAATTGGCGTGGACTAAATCAAACCACCAAGCAACCACATTTGAGACTCAATCTTCAAAATTGATCAGGTAAGTGGAGATTGGTGGGAGTTCCTCTGTTGCTTTTCTTAGATATCAATAACTTGATCAGGTAAGTGAACTGAACCAATTAAATAACTACCATTCAATTACTTGCCTTAGACACCAATTGGATAATTGATCCGAATATGTTGGCTTAGGTGAATCAGATTCGAACCATAGATCTGAATTAGGCCCTTAGGTTAATCGATTCTACACATAGGTACCAATCGATTCGATCAACAATAATTGTATAATTTTAAGCTGTATTGATCTCATCCTAATCAATACTTGACTCGGTTTGATTAACAACTAAATTGACTGAGACCCAACATGATCAAATCAAAAACCTTTTGGTGCAATTCAATTACATGACCTAATTTGATCTACCCATGATCAATCCCTCATGCACAAATATTAATTTCAGATCTTAAATTAAAATTTTTAGAACTAAATTCTTTACATAGAAAATAAATTTTGATCTCAAAATAATTTCAGATCATACATACAAATATGTATCACATACATGAATAGTTTAGGTCATAGAAACAAATTTCGGTCCTAAACATACTTTCATATATCATATATATGAATCAAAATAGATCTCAAAACTTTTTTTAGATCTAAATAATAAAATATATATCACATATATGCTAGAAAATCAGATCTGATAGTTCAATTTAAATAAAAATTTCAACATCATTCTAGAAAAACCATTCAGTATAACAAGTTATACCAAAACAACCTTATGTTAGAACGACATCAAAAACTTTCAGATCTAAAATTTTTCTCTACAGATTTTAGATCTAAATCTTAATCTCATGCATATGACATGGCTCTAATACCACTATTAGAGTTTCATAATTTCATGCATGCAAAAATTTTCAAAATAAGTATGCAGTAAAATTTAAAATTTTTCAGATTAAATCTGATTTAATCTGAGTATGCATAAGATCAAATCTTCAAACCATAAATAGGATCATCATATGTGAGATAAGATTTAGATATAAAAATCAAATAGAGAAAAATAAATTAAGAATATATCTTGGCATGGATCAATCTTCACCGTGAACTGATGATCATGGATATCTTCCAAGGATCTCTTGTAGCCGCACAAGCATCCAATCTCTACGGATATCCACATGAAACTCTGATCTAATCAAAAGCCTTTTGATCTCATCGATGTGCTAGTTTTCTTACAAAAATCGTATCTTGACGGTTGAAAATCTTCTTTTCTCTTAAGACACTCTTAGAGAAGAAGAAGATGTAGGAGGATCTTGATCTCTACGCTAGAGACCATGAGAAGAACCCTTTCTTCTCTTTTCTTCCTTAAATCTATGCATCAAATCTTCATAATAAAGATGTAAAAATTTTATCAAACTCTTAGATAAAGAAAAGAGGAGACATCCATATCCAAACATGGATAAAAAAGAGGAAGGAGATTGTCCTAACAACCAACTATTGGTTGTGTAAGAAAGAAGGGATATGGGGATACATACCTCACGCCACCTTACTTCACGCCGTCCCTCCTTTTTTTCCCTTATTTTTTCATGCACAAAAAGGGCTTTCTTTTGGCATCAATCAGATCTTCATCTCAGCCATAAAATGGTCCCACATAGTGGTGTTTAAATAGGGATGGGATAGAGTTAGAGATTGGATAGGAAGTTAGAGTCCAAACCTCTTAAGACTCTATCTTATTTTGTGTCGCTCATACCTCTCCTTGTGCATCCAGGTTGTTAGATGTATGTCCTAAAAGCCAATATGACTAACACATTGTAATATATCTAGGGCATAATTTTATACTTAATATATTGATATGATCAATAAAAGGAGAAAGATCTTTTTTATTCAAGTATAATGTATCCTTGAATTATCCATGGAATTAGTTTCGATACATATTCTTAAAGTATTGAGAATTAGAGATATGTATTGAATTTCTAAAGGCTCATGATCATAAGATCATCATGAGGATGATGATGGATCCAGATAAATTGGTACACAAATCACTTTCTTCAAAAAAAATAGATCTCTAATCTACTGTGTAGAGACATAGGACGATAAGTGCGGATGGTTGTTAGAGAACAACTGACATTGAGCGTGACCATACGAGAGATCACCTGAATTTTTATTCAATCATCAGTGATTATCTCGATGCTGTAGTTGTATGACTGGTCCTTTGACTTGAGATGATACTGCTACTTATAGTAAGACTGCTAGAGTCTGACTGACACATAAATATGGATCTCAATGAGCCCTTGTAGTGGATGTTGGCGATAGTTGGTCCACTGTAGGAGTGGGGTGCGCATCAAGATAAGATCTATCAACCTTGATAGAGAGGAGTAGTCTTATGAGATTTGAGAGACTAAGTCTAAGAATCTATGGTCACAGTAGAGTGATTGATCAAAAGAAATTTTATAGACATCATATCTGTACTTGAGCCAATCGAATCTATCATATGACTGATGTTGAGGTTTGACGATTTATCCATGACCTACCATCTAGTTGGGACTCATGGTAGAGGGTGTAAATCATATATTAACTATACCTAGAGATTCATTTCAGTTCTATTGAGTTGCCACTACATACTGCTAGGTGTCACTGATGGATTGTGAGAGCTCACTAGGATTATTCTGGATCGACAATCCTTGCTGAGTTAGAGTGAAATTATTCTGACCCATTAAAAAGAGTTTTAATGATTTAATGATAGAGATTATTGTATATATCACTACCAGATATAATTGAATCTATGAGGTCACACAATAAAAAGATTAGGCCTAGAATAAGAAATTGAGCTTATGAAGTGTCAATTGGATTTAGAGAAATCTATTGGATTCATGGTAACCTTGCTAGCACATGGTTGGATCCAATTTCTCTTTCCATTGAGATTACTTATTTGATAAGATAATTTTAACTTAATTATTTACTAATATTCTACATGAATAAGATTTATGAGACTCTAATTATTGGGTGTCTAAGGTTATGGATCATATAAATTAAGGGTGCAAGACCCTTATGAATCTCCATGATGGTTATTATAGGGTGCAACTTTGATTTGATCAATTTGGGCATGTCCATTAATTAGAGAGCCTTTGATTTTCTTATGGGGTGTCTCTTGGGTGCAAAAGAGGGTGTCTAATTATGGGTGCAAGGGCTCCAATAATTGACACCTAATGGGCTTCTTAATGAAAGTTTGATAACTTGAGTTAATTGGAATCCTAATACAAGTAGGACTTGTATTATGAGATTGAATATAATTCAATCTTTATGCCTATTTAAAGGGACCCCCCCTTAAGATCCCTAGAGTATCAAAACTAGCAGCCCCTCACACCCAAATTCTCTCCCCATGCCCTCTCTTCCTCTCCCTTTCTCTTCTCTTAGGTGTTTTATACATCCCTTCCTTGGGATGCACGTCCCAAGGAGTTCCAGACTCAAAAGAATTTGGGTGCCTCTTTCTTACTGATTTCTAGCATCTTGTAGCAACACATAGCAAGGAACAACTGTTAGAGAAGATGAGAAGAAGAAGATCAAAAAGAAAGATCAAGTGTTGATCGCAATCCAGGCTTCATTCAGATTTAGCAGGTTGAACTTTGGAGAATCAAAATTTAGATTATAGAGAGCTATTCCAGATTGATCCTGAGTGAATACTCATAGAGATCGGATACTTTTGCAGTTAATAGAGAGACTCATCTTTTTCAAATTTAGTTTTGAAGAAAGAGATTGCAAAACAGGTATATGATTTGATCACAATCTGAATTTTAACATATATCAATTTTAGCATATGAAATAGATCCATATAATTTTATATTTTTATGTATACATAGTTTAGATTAAAATTATTTTAATCTTATTCTCTGTTGTGATATTTAAAAAATAAAGTTTTGAAGTACACATGCATGCACGAAATCCCAAATTTCAACAGTGATATCAGAGCCACGAGTTTTCATATGCTGAATTTTGACATACATATTTTTGAAGAAGTTTCAAAATTAATTTTTTTCTTGATATATGAGATGTATGGATAGATCTTTAAATTTAAAATTTAATTTTGTATTAAATTTTAGAACATATAGTTGATATGTTATTGCATGCATAGATCTGAATTTTGATTTAGAAAGAGTTCTAGTCCATGTTCATGTGATACATAGTTGCATATATAAAATTTAAAATTTTTATATGATCTAAATTTTAATGCATATATGTGATATATGATAATATTTTTAAATTATAAATTTATTTTTAATCTGATCCATGATTAGTATATGAGATATATGACATCATGCTAAGATCTGAAATTTTGTTTAGATCTGATTTTACATGCATATATATGATATATGTTTGTATGCTAAAATCTGAATATTATTTTTATGTTCTAAAACTTACTTTCATGTAATAAAATATGATTTTAAAATCTGAAATTTGTATTTGCGTATGAGGATTTTTGTCATAAAAAAATCATAAATTAGGTCATGTAATATGATTGCATTTAAAATTTTTAATTTGAGTCATATGGGTCTAATTCGATTAAGTAATTAACCAAATCAAGTTAAGTGTTGATAAGAGTCAGATCAATTAAGTTAATGATCATACAATTATTGTTGATAAAATCGATTGAATTCCATATGTAGAATCGATCAACCTAAGGACCTAATTTGGCTCGTTGGTTTGAGTCTGATTTGCTTGAGCTAACCAATTTTATTCAATCGATCTATTGATGTCTAAGGTAAGTTAATAAGACATGGTTATTTAATTAGTTCTGTTAGCTGATCTGGCTAATCTATTGGTGTCTCAAGAAGGCAACAGGGGGATCCCTACCATTCTCCTCTTACTTGGCCAATTAGGAAGATTGGGTCTTGAATTAGGTTGCTTAGTAGTTTGGTTTAGCCCATGCCAGTAAGAACGATCATATGATGACTGATTAGATGAGACCTAAAGCCAAACCTCTCCAAAAATATTAAGTCCGTAGGTCTTCCACCGTTGTAGATATGTGGGCGTGTTACCGATGTTGATTGTTCTCGACTGATTATAGTGGTTTAGTTGCATCGAAAATATGCAACCACTCTATTAGCAAAAAGTTGCTCCAGGGTAAGGATAGGGTAGGGCCCAATAACTGTTAGGTGAGGGATCCAATGATGGACTTGCACCTGCTTGTGAACGGTAGGTCAGACTTAACAAAGAAGTGTGGACAATAACTGTTAGGTGAGCCCACCTGACTTAGAGACCAAGTGGCTGCAACATACTTAGTGAAGCATCTGGGCAAAGAGTTGCCTATGCATCGGTGTGCATATTACCAATAACTGTTAGGTAAGGTGCATGTCATCGGTGAGACCGCAGCACCCATTATGAATCTTTTATCGTGTTAGGATTTTCATATCCTTCCAGGGGAGCAGAGGGATCCAAAAAATTAGTGGGAGTCATTATTTGCATCTTAAAGTCCCTAGAAGCAAATTAAAATATTAAGTATAAAAGTCTAACTTAAATTTCTACTCTTATAGTTAAACCATCATGTCAGCCTCAAACCGTCTAACTCGCATCCTTGAAATTAATTATTTGATCGATAATAATTATAAAGACTGGCTCAGAAACTTTAGGATTGTCTTGACCTCAGAAAAGTTAAGTCATGTTCTCGATCAGGATCCTATTATGTTACCAAATCATCCTACTGTTGAGCAGAGAGCTACTTTTAAGAAGTGGACGGATGAAGACAGTCGGGTCAAGTGTTATGTGCTGGCATCTATGTCAATCGAGTTGTAAAACCAGCACGAGCATATACCCATTGTCCGGGCTCTGCAAGAGTTGTATGGTGAGCAAAGCCGTACTGTGCACTTCAAAGTATCCAAGAGACTCTTCAACCTCAAGATGCGCGAGGGGCAATCTATCCATAAGCACTGTATGACGGTGATCAAGGATATTGAGGAGCTTGGGAAGCTTGGGCTTGATATGTATAAAAAGTTACAGATGGATCTGCTCCTTCAATCCCTTACTAGTCATATAGTCAATTCATCATGAATTTTCATATGAACAAACTTGACTGTACTATTTTCGAACTTGTCAACATGTTGGTCACTACGGAGGGTGCCTTGAAGAGTTCAAGAGGCACTGTTCTCACTATGGAGTAGACTTCTTCATCCAAGAGAAAGTCTACTGGAAGGAACAAGGTTAAATCCACAAAGAAGCAAAAGAAAGAGAGCAAGCCGAAGGAGGATGGTCCAAAGGCATCTGAGGTAAAGGGAAAGTGTTTCCACTATCATGCTGAAGGCCACTGGAGGAGGAACTATTTGAAATACCTAGAGAGCTTGAAGACCAAAAAGGATGATAAACCTTCTAAAGGTATGCTTGTAATTGAATCTAATCTTATGATTTTGTCTACTTCTAGTTGGGTATTGGATTCTGGCTCGAGTGCTCATACATGTACCTTAATGCAGGGTCTGATAGAAAGTAAGAGGTTGAGGGAAGGTGACATGATCCTTCGAGTTGACAATAGAGCAAAGGTTGCTACAGAGGTCCTTGGCACTTACCCTTTTCGATTACCATCTGGCATTAGATTAGATTTGAAAGACTGTTATTATGTTCTTGTAACTAGTCAGAATTTAATTTTTATATCTATACTAGCACAGGAAGGTTTTGAAATTTTTATATCTATAAAGCCTTTGTAAATCCGTTAAGGTTCTTCGATTTGATCGAGGAGGTAAACATCTTAGTTGAAAATTTCTGCGATATCTTAAGAACAATAGCATAGTCTCTTAGTGGATCCCTTCTGGAACACCTTAGCTCAATGGGGTATCCGAAAGGAGGAACAGGACTCTATTGGATATGGTCAGGTCCATGATGAGCTTCACTGATCTATCCTTATTTCTTTAGGGACATGTCTTATTAACAGCTATTCACTTGTTGAATAGGGTTCTTTCAAAGTTCGTTCCTACCACACCGTATGAGATATGGTTGGATAAAAAGTCGAGTCTGGGTTATCTTAAGATTTGAGAATGTTCGACCTATGTCAAGAGATAGATGGTGAAAAAATTGGAGGATAGATCTATTATAGCTCACTTTATAGGATACCCAAAAGAATCTATGGGATACTACTTCTACTTTTCACAAGGTCACAATGTGATTGTGAGTCAAAATACCGTGTTCCTAGAAAAATAGTTTATCCAGGATGGCGACAGTGGGAGGTTAGTGAAACTCGAAGAGAAAGTCTCTGAAGAGTCTAGAGCTATAGATCCTCAGGAACCCATAATCCATGAGCCAGTAGTTGATATTCCTTTGCGACCTCATAGATCTAGCAGGGTCTCCCGACCTCTTGAAAGGTACATAGGTATGTTATGGAGGAAGTAAAAGAAATGTTCTTTATGAGAGATAGGGGTCATGGTGATGATCCCAATACTTTTGATGAGATGATGTCTAACATCGATTTTGAGAAATGGTTAGATGCTATGAAATCAAAAATTGACTCGATACACTCGAACCAAACTGGACTTTAGTAGATCCACCTGAAGGTATTGTACCTATTGGATGCAAATGGATCTACAAAAAGAAGATAGGTGCCGATGGTAAGGTAGAGACCTATAAAGCTAGGCTTGTGACTAAAGGTTATAGTCAATGCGTGAGCATTGACTATCAAAAAACTTTCTCGTCCGTAGCCATACTGAAATCCATCTGTACTTTGCTTGCTATTGCAACTTACTATGATTATGAAATCTGACAGAAGAATGTGAAAACTACTTTTTTGAATGAATATCTTGAGGAAGATATCTATATAGAGTAGCCTATGGGTTTCACATCCGGTGATGGTGATCACAGAGTCTGCAAGCTGCAAAAGTTCATATACGGATTAAAGCAGACTTCTCGAAGTTGGAACCATCATTTTGATGAAGCAATCAAATCATTTGACTTCATCAAAAATGATGAGGAATCTTGTATTTACAAGAGGATCAGTGGGAGTGCGATCACCTTCCTCATATTATATGTGGATGATATTCTCCTCATTGAGAATAATATTATTCCCATGCTGACTATAATCAAAAGATGGTTGTCTAAGAAATTTTTTATGAAAGATCTAGGGGAAGCATCCTATATTCTCGGAATAAAGGTCTATAGGGATAGATCTAAACGGATGCTTGGCTTGTCACTAAAGCTGTACATAGAGAAGGTACTGAAGAGGTTCAGCATGAAAAACTTCTAGAGAGGTCTCTTACTTCTTAGGCATGGTATTCGTCTCTCCAAGATGATGTGTCCGACCACATCTGAGGAGATTCAGCACATGAATAGAATTTCTTATGCTTCGGCAATAGGAAGCCTCATGTATGCCATGCTATGTACTCAACCTGATATTGCCCTATGAGTGTCATGAGCAGCACTACAAGGAAAGAGAGTTTTAGCGTTGAATTTATTTGCGACGAAAAATATTAATGTCACAAATAATCATATCAACGATATAAAAAAATTTTCATCGATAATAAAAAAATATTTACGATGATTATAAATTTTCATCATAAATAAAAAATATTAATGATAAAAAAATATTTTTATCATAATAAAGAGCTTATTTTTGATGAATATTTTCATCATCAATAAAAAAAATTAAATTACAAATATCCAAATTTAGCGATGATAAATCTTTCATCAGTAACAGTTAAATTTTTTACGACTAAAAGTTTGATTCCATCACCAATTATTCTTATTTATGACTAAAAATTTTTATCACTAATATTTGAAAAAAAATTAAATATTTTTAATTATTTACGACGTAAGTCTCAGTCATAAATAATTTAATTATTTATGATAAAAATGCAAGTAGTGTCGCAAATAATGATTATTAATGATGAAAATTTTTATCATTAATACTTTAAAAAGTTAGATAATTTAAAATTTTAAAATATATAGATTATTTGTGATGAAAAAAGTAATGTCGTAGATAATTAAAATATTTGAGATAGAAAGTTGCTTTTTTGTTGCACATTATCAACCATTTACAATAAAATTTTTCATCACTAGTACCTGAGAAATGAAAAAAAATTTAAAAATTTAAAAAGTAAGATATTCATGATGTAGAGAAAATTTTCATCACCAATAAGCAATTTTTTTGTAAATAATTAAAAAATTAAAAATTACAAAATTACAAAATATTTATGATGAAATATGTTTCATCACTAATATTACTTATTTGCAACAAAAATATATATACCATCACAAATAAGTATATTTTAAAAATTTAAAAATAAAACATAATTTGTGATGAAAATAATTCATCATAAATAATTTACTATTTATGATGTTAAATCAAATTTCTATCACAAAATTGTTACTTATTTATGACGTATATCTTTCGTTATAAATATTTGAAAAATAAAAAAATTTAAATTTCAAAAACTAAACTATTAACAATGGTAAAAGAATTTTTCATCATTAAAATAGTTTTTAATGATAGAAAATTTTATCGTTAATGCTTTAAAAATTTTAAAAATTTTAAAAAAATTCTATTGAAGGATATATGTTATAGTAAATGTTTTTATATTTATAAAAAATATAAGATAGTTTTAAAAAATAATATGTGCAAAATAAAAGTATGTAGAATATTAAGATCAATGAATATGTAGTAATATAAGAAAATTATTGGAATAATACTTAAAATGTCAGATGTAATTTGAAAAAAAATAATAAAAATTTTTATCATAAAAAAATTATAAATAACTTATAAAAAATAGTAAATATTAAAAATAAAAATTTACAAGAATGATGGATAGAGTGGGCCAAGATATTTTAGAATATATGATTACATTTTATCTAGTTTTATCATTAGTTAGTTCATAATTATCATATATACTAAATTTTATGTTTCTTATATTTATAATGACATATTTAAAGAAAAATCTTGATTTTGTTGCTTGTGATCTTTGAAAATTATATTTTATTTTATTTCTTAGTTATACACATAACTAATAAATAAAAATTTAGAAAAGTTGATGAGCTGATATGGATGAAGAAAAAGTATATGTGGGGTATGGGTCGAACCTATATCCACCTGCATGTAAACCAAATACAATTTGACCCATTGACACCCCTAGTTTGAATCATGCTTCTGCCCGATTTTGGTTGATCTTCCATCTATTTTAGTTAATAAATAAAAGAAAAAAAATAAAAAGAATGACATGACAGTAGATCAAGGGAAAATTTTACACCCCATAGCTGGGCTCTGGTGCTAAAGAGACCTGGTTCTATTTGTCGATGGCTCCATTGAGACTCTTAGATAGAATCAGGTCCAAATTTAGCTCATTTTTTATGTAGTTCTCATTAAACCTAAATATAATATGAGTTTTATAAAATCTAAAAAAGTAGGATAAAATATGTGATGCCTAGAAACATGCTACGAAAGTATTAACATTCTATGGAAATTTAAAGATAGATATGATCCCAACTGTGTGGGCCATGAAAAAGGGTCGGATGAATTTGGTCACACACTTCCTAAATAACAACATCACACTTCCTAAATAACAATATCAGAGAAGAAAGAAGCAAGGTACTTTTTTGACCTCTCATATATCATCATTTTTCGCATGAAGTCCTAAGTTAAAAAGTTTGCAATCAAATCCTTGAACTCACTTTTAGTGAATCAATGTGGTTCTGCCATCTATCTTGTCAGTTGGATCTGAAAAAACTTTATCATACGAGCATCATATAATTACTTATAAAAAAATTATAAATAATTTTTTTTTTTTTAGTAATTACTAGTGATGGAAGATAATTTTTGTCGCTAATAATATAATTAACGATGAAAATAATCATCGTAAATAAATTTTTTTTATCGAAAAATTTTTGATAGGGACTATTAGCTACAAAATTCTATATTTTCATCACAAATAAATTTTTTTGAGGAAAAATTTTTTTCCAACAGAGGATTTTTTTTTGCAAGGACTATTAGCGATGAAATCTATATTTTTTGTCATAAATAATATTTTTCAGGGAGAAAATTTTTTCCAGCAAGGGATTTTTTTTGGCAAGAACTATTAGTGACAAAAAAATTTTTCATCACTAATAAGCTTATTAGTTACAAAAAATTTGATTTTTATCGCAAATTTATTTTTTCATTTAAATTACTGGTGATGAAAAATAATTATTAGCGACGATAATTTTTATCGCTAATACCTCGTGTCCCATCATGTTCCATTTGAAACCCATTTCCTTCTTTGTTGTCCCCTACCTGTCCACACTCGGCATTCTCTCGTGCTCCCCCCCGGCGTCCCGCATCTCTCCCCCTGTTCGGCCACCGTCGTCGCTCGCTCCGCCGTCGAGGTGAGTTTTATTACTTTTCTTTTTGGGGGGGTTCTAGCCGGGGATGAGGATGGTGACGGCGGAGCGCTGGTCGAGTCTGTGATTGGGTTGGGCCTACTCATTTTTGGGTCATGCTAGGCCAGGTCGGGTTGTGACTAGGTCGGGTCCGTGATGGGGCTGGGCAGGGTCGGGCCTTGTCATTTTCAGGTCAGGCTGGGCCAAGCTGGGTTGGGTCGGATCAGGTTGGGGCAGGTCGGGTGGAGCCAAGGTGGGTCGGGTCGGGTCAGGTTGGGTCGATTTCGATTCAAGCCGGGGTGGGGCGGGTCGGGCCGGGATGGGGTGGGTCAGGTCTGGTAGGGTTCAGGCTGGGTTGGTTTCGGGTTAGGCTGAGGCCTTCGGGGAAGGGTTCGGGGATGGGGCCGGGATGGGGCAGGTTGGGTTGGGGCCTGGTTGGGCCGGTCGGGTCGAGGTCGGGTGGGCTGGGTTGGGTCAGGTTCGGGTCGGGTCAGGTTTGGGTCGGGTCGGGGTTAGCTCCGGGTCGGGTCAGTTTCGGGTCGGGTCGGTTTCGGGTTGGGCCGGGGATGGGGCCAGGGGGGTCCAGTAGGTCAGGTGGGCCCGAGACTGGTCGGGGTCGAGATGGGTCGGGGTCGGGTCGGGTCAGGTCGGGTCGGTTCCAGATTGGACTTGGTCAGGTCGTGCTGAAATTATTATAATATTTGCATATTTTTTTAATGTTACTATTGAAATTATTTAATTATTTGATTAATTATTTTTTACTAACACAATGCACATTGCTGTTACTTGTTACAATTAAATTATTTTATATGTTATTTTGTATACTGCTGAAATTATAAATAAAAAAAATATTTTTATTTTAGAGAAAACTCTATTGAAATTTTTGATGAAGAAATTTCAATACGAAGTTATTCTTTTTTGATAAATTAGAAATCTATCTTCAAATGCATGTTCCAAGATGGTACTTAAATTATATTGAGCCATAGATTTTCATTCAAATTTCGATCTTCATCGAGATCAAAATTTGGATATCCCATATTCGAACTTTTTAAAAAAATAATAATATAATTATTATTATTAATAGTTGATATTTCATTTTATTATGTGGTATTCAGTAGTTATCTGTCTATTGTTCTCCAGGTATACAGTGGATAGGGTGCGTAGGCACCATATCCACATCGTATACTTGGAGAACCATGGAGAGATGCTGCCAAAATTTCTACAAAAATAAGATGAAATATCCACTAATAACAATAATGAGATCATTACTTTTCTGAAAGAGATAGGACCACACCTATTAGTAATGATTTAAAAAGGATAGGATCATGCATGTTTACTTCATTAAGTTGATGTAACACATTTTTTGTGTTAATGTTCAGTCTGCGTGTGTTTTTTAATGTATTATTTCGTATCAAGTGATTCGAATCTGGATCCAAGTAGGAATTTTGGCAGGAATTTGGAATGTGATTCAATCCAAAATTCAGATCGGGATCCAGAATACCACTAAATTTTTTTTTTATTGTTAATGATTTTGTGTTTGTTGTTAGATGAATATCAACAAAAGTTAGATGAATGTTAGAGATATTTTTTTGCCTGAATATCGAAAAGAAGTTTGCAATTTCATTACTTTGCACGGCATAAGACTGACAGTGCTAGTTGGATAAAGTGTCCATGTAATAGATATGTCAATATGGTATATCATCACATAACACTTGTTGAGGAGCATCTGCTACAATATGGTATGGATAAGAAGTATACTTGTTGGATATGGCATGGGGAGGGTGATCTGAATGAAGCGATGCATGACGATGATGATACTGAAGATGACAGTGATGCTGCTGGACCTGTCGAACATAGTGGTATTGTAGAATTGTTAGATGATTTACATCAAGGTGCTTGTTCAAATGTACGCATGAATACTGCTACATCTGAAAGCAACTTTGATCATGAACATAATATTCGGCTTGAAGTAGAAGGGACTTCTGAATAGTTTGCAAAGCTTGTAAGGGATTCACAAGAGCCACCCTATCCAAATTGTACAAAATTTTTCAAGTTAGAGTTTTTGATAAAATTACTTCATATTAAAATCATAAACTGATGGAGTCAGAAATCATTTGATCAAATTTTAACATTGATTAAAGCAACTCTGCCCGATGGATAGAGACTTCTGAAATCATATTCTGAAGCAAAAATATACATATGAAAAATGAGACTTGACTATACTCCTATACATACCTGCAAAAATAACTACATATTATTTTATAAAGATAACGAACAAGCAACTGAATGTCCGAAATGCAGTGAGCCTAGATACAAAACTGATATTAGGAAAGCAAAGAAGATATCTCAAAAGATTTTGAGATATTTTTCATTGATTATAAGACTTTAAAGGTTGTATATGTCCACAAAGATAACTGAAAAAATGAGATGGCATTATGAGCAGCAGATTTTGGAGGAGAACATACTTAGACACCCAGCCGACTCTTTAGTATGGAAAGATTTCGATGCAAAGAATCTGCACTTTATGAATGATCAGCGTAATATCCAGCTTGGTCTAGCAACAGATGGATTTAATCCCTTTGGCAATCTGAGTACCTCTTACAGCATGTGGCCTATGATGCTAGTTGTATATAATGTGTCACCTTGGAAGTGCATGAAAGAACTATTTATTTTTATATCACTATTGATTTTGAGTCCAAAAGTATCAGGTAATAAAGTTGATGTATATCTACAACCTTTAATTGATGATCTGAAGGAGTTATAGGAAAATGAGGTAGAGACATATGATTCTGTGAGTCAAAATAATTTTAAGTTGCATGGTTCGATTCTATGGATCATAAATGATTTTCTGACATATGAAAATTTATCTGCATGGAGCACCAAAGAATATCTTGTATGTCCAATATACAATAGGGATGCATCCTTCTTACATTTAAAGCATGGATGAAAAATATATTTCATAGGTCATCGATAGTTTCTTCCTGCTAATCATTCTTAGAGGATCCATTATAATCAGTATTTTGATGGTAAGTCCGATCGACATCTGCCACCTAAAGAGTTAAGTAGAGTAAAAATTTTAGAACAACTTGAAGTCATTGGAAACATCCAATTTAGAAAAACACCAAGTACTCGCAAGCGGAAGCATACTGAAGCTGAGCTGAATTGGATGAAGTGAAGCATCTTTTTCAAACTACCGTATTAGAAGCAGCTACTACTTCATCATAATCTGGATGTAATACACATTGAAAAAAAATATTTATGATAATGTCATCCGTACTGTATTGAATATTTCAAGAAAAATAAAAGATGGTATAAAAGCTCGCCTTGATTTGTAGGAAATAAGAATCTGGCTAGAGTTGCATTTAGTTCATCGAGGTGAGAGATTTTTTATACCACCCATATATTATTTGCTATTTGGAGAGGAAAGGAAGAATTTTTGTAGATGATTAAAAATCATAAAGTTTTCTGATGCATAGGCTTCAAATGTATCATGGTGTGTTGGGAACAACGACGACAATATCTCTGACATGAAAAGTCATGACTCCCATGTGATGATGCAATGTTTGCTTCCTATGGTTATACGTGGCTATTTGAGTGGTGATGGTCAAACTGCATTGATTGAGCTGAGAGTATTCTTTCAAGAATTGTATTGTCAAAAATTGAAGATTAACTTACTTGAGAGATTAGAGAAGGATATTGTACTCATTCTTTGTAAGTTAGAAAAGATTTTTTCACCATCATTTTTTAATGTTATAGTGAATCTGGCTATTCATCTTCCAAAAGAAGCTCTTTTGGCTGGATCGGTACATTATCGATGGATGTATCTTATTGAAAGATAAAAAAATTATACGTATTTTGTCATATTAATTATAAGATGTAAATATATTTCTAAAATTTAAATTTATTTTTGTTTACAGATTCTTGTGCATCTTAATAAAAGTATGTGCATAATAAAGTAAGATCTGAAGGGTCTATAGTGGAAGCATATGTAGCTACCGAGTATGTCACATTCTGCTCGATGTATCTTGATGATATCGAAATAAGATTCAATCATGTAGATCGTAACACAGATCATGAATGGGGTGACAATGAACCAACATTGTCTATATTTAAATAAACGGTTCGACCTACTGGTGCAAGGAGATATGAATTTATGGATGTGAACGAGCTATCCAAAGTATATTTTTATGTTCTAAATAATTATGAAGAAATTAAAAATTTTATTGAGTAAGTATCATCTTACCATACTATTTAATGATTAAGAAAATTTTTTATATCAATATAAAATTAAAAATCATAACTTCTTGCAGTGAGCACAAGAGTATACTATGTAGAGAGAATAATATGCATGCCGATGATGGACATAGGAGAAAATTTGTAAAATAGTTTGATGATCTTGTAAGTTGCATTAGTGATACATTATTTATTTACTTATAAGTAATATTATTTGAATCAATATAATTTTTTATCTTATGAAGTAGATGAAACATAAATATTTCAATAAAGAAGTGGGTGTGACCGATGAGTTGCACGATTTAGCATGTGGTCCCGATCGAAGGGTTAATCACTACACATCCTATATCATTGAAGGAATGAGATTTCATATAAGGAAGCTTGAGATGGAACGACGGATCCAAAATAGTAGAATTGCTACAACAGGATATGAAGGAGAAGAAGAGATTGATTATTAAGGTGTACTGGTGATATCATAGAACTGAAGTATGGATCCAGTAATTTTGTATTTTTGTTTCAGTGTGAATGATGAAATATTAGTACTAAAAAGATCGGTATTCATATCGATTCTTAATTTATCAGTGTAAATCTTGCATGAACATTATACCAAAATGAGCCGTATATATTAGCAACTCAAGCGAAACAAGTAATATATTTGAAGGATCTAAAGTATTGAGATAATTGGCATGTTACATAAAAAATAACATCTAGAGGCATATATGACATATCAACTCAATTAAAGATGGATGAAAATTCAGATTTACATGAAGAGGAAGCTTTTCAGCAAGAAGAACAAATATTAGCCGAGCTTTTGGTTGATGAAGAACTTGTAACGACACTTTTGAATAGGACTGATCTCCCTTCCAACGAAGTTGAAGCTGATTTTGTATTTAATCTTGATGAGCCAAAGGGCAATGATTAGTTTATAAATGATGATGAGATAGAAGACGATACATATATTGATTACTGTGATTCGAATGAGGATCTACACATCGAGAAAGATACGAATATTGATGGGTAGATCTATATTTTTTATTCAATTTTATCTTCCAATAATGGTATGCGATATAATTGTATTCATTAGAATATTATTTGATTATTATTATTATTATTCAATATTATATTTATTTATATCTCAATTCCTACAGATATGGTACTAGGAGACAGACGATGACGTTCGCGTTCACAGCTCGCTGCAGATACCTCAGAGGTTAAGGCACCTCCACCGATCTCCATTACTGCACCAGCTCCACTGTCAGAGGGTCCTGCACTGACAAGTTCCAATGAGCCAGGTCCCAGTGAGGTGAGTCCCAGTGAGGCGGATTCCAGTGTTATTAATTATTACACTTTATATATAATAAAATTTTATTCTTTTATTTGGATCATACTAATGATTTATTTATTATTATTTTAAGTGAGTCCTCATCGGTGGTGAGGCGAGGGTGAGATCCATTGAAGAACCTCACTCTGGAGTGTTGAAGATGCGAGCACCCAGAACAGCATCTCCGGATCGAGATACCGATCGACTACACCAGACCCATTAGGGGATGGTGTGAGCCATGGCAGACTTAGCTGGGCATCATATGCCACAGTTATGCATCTGTGACATTCTTCAATTAGTGTCACATTCTACTGGCTCAGAGAGAGATTTTCTACACCTACTTATAGGTAAAATAAATTATATTATGAATATTTAATTTGCATAGTATTATTCTAATTTTTATTATTGGTAGGGTGTATTTGACATCACTGATTTTGAGGAGGATCGTGTGAGGCGATCTATCGACACTTAGTTATCATTGCATTTCAAGGACTATCGCCATCACATGCATCAGCATTAGTATCGAGTGGTGCAAGATCATGGGGAGGAGGCAGTGCAGCAGCAGTCCTATGACAGCATCACCATGGACGATTGGACAACCATATGCTGGTATTATGAGGATCCGGTATATCAGGTTACACATATAAATTTTTTTTTTAAAGTTTAATGACTTAATCATTTATTTCTAAATTAAATTTTTTATCTACTAATTTTATTGATAATTTTACAAAGATGATGTGCCCAAAATGCGGCGAACCGGGCGAGACAGACCGTGTCACATTGTGGGGGTTCGAGATCGTTTGCTCGTCACACGGAGCACATGGTAGGTAATTTTTAATTTCTAATTAGCATATAATTCTCTAGTTATTTAAAAATTTTTTAATTAATTCTCAAATTATAGAAAAATACTGAGAGTGGCGAGCTTTTTGGTAGGATCGATATCTACCAACGGATCCACCAGCGATAGTCAGAGGAGTGGACGATGGGGAGCCAGGAGCTCTTCGTAAGTTTTTTCAATTATTTTTCATTCACAATCTAATTTTTATTATAAAATTAAAATAATTTTAATTTTAATTTTTAAGATCGTATGACAGACATGAGATCCCAGCCTACTCCTAAGGGCTCGATCACACCCACAGATGATGAGATCTATGATTGGATGCTCGGTACGAGATCCTGTTATGTTAGGGGTCTAGGGTATGGGATCACTGCTCCCTCATCCTCACGCTCATCTAAAGCAGACATTCATTCTGCGTGCGAGGCTCGGCTGACGGAGGTGCAGAGGCAGGCTATCGACAGCAGGCTATCGAGGATCGATAGTGAGCTCAGGAGTTGGCTGCATGCATCGACGACTATCAGCACTTTCAGATCCAGATGATGAAGTGGATGGTACAGATGGAGCAAACGATATAGCTGATGAGGCAGTAGTAGGCCTATCCGAGCTTCATCACCAGTCCGAGCTCCGTCGAGTGCTCCCCGTCCCCAGTTTATTCTCCAGATGTCGATATTTGATGACTTATTGATGTACTTTTTTTTTAATTTCAAATATCTTATAATTTTAATTTAATATAATAAAATAATAAAATTTATTTATCAATTTATTATATAATTTTTTATTTAATTTTTTTAATTTATAAAAAATATTATACATATAAATTTAAAATATATATTCATAATTTTTTTTAAAAAAAATATGACTAAATTATTAGTGATAGAATTATTTCTGATAAAATATTTATCATCAATATTTTACTAACATAATTTAATTTATCAATAAATATATAATTAATAGTGATAAAAAATTATTCATCATAAATAATTATTAGTGATGTAAATTTTTATCAAAAATTATCTTATTTGTGATGAAATTTTTTATCACTAATATTATTCAATTTTATTAATTTTTTATTAAATTAATAGTGATGAATATTTTCATTGTAAAAAATATTTTTTGCGACGTAAATTTTTCATCACTAAAACTTTTGGTAATAATAGCGATGAAAATTTTTTCATCACTATTAATTTTTTATTTATCATCGATGGTTTCTTTCATCATAAATACCTTTTTCAAGATTAAATTTTTTTCATATTTT
Source organism: Elaeis guineensis (assembly GCF_000442705.2). Classification (NCBI taxonomy): domain Eukaryota; kingdom Viridiplantae; phylum Streptophyta; class Magnoliopsida; order Arecales; family Arecaceae; genus Elaeis; species Elaeis guineensis. The sequence goes on along the minus strand of NC_025998.2, from coordinate 58,683,182 downwards.
TTTAATGATGAAAAATATTCATCGTAAATATTTTTTATTAACGATAAAATTTTTTATTTCATCGCAAAATATTATCAATGATGGGATTATTTATGATGAAAAATTAGCAACCAAAATTTCATCATTAATACGTATTAGCGATGAAAATCAGTTATTAGCGATGAAAAATTTTAGTCGCTAATAACCAGTTTTGTTGTAGTGCAGGTATCAGTCAAATCCAAACAAGAAGCATTGGATAGCTGTGAAGAACATCCTTTAAGTACTTAAGAAGGACTAAGGATCTGTTCTTGGTCTTTGAAGATGATTCTGAGTTGTGATTCGAGGATATATTCTTATTCGATTTACTAGAAGGACTCTGAGTAATTGATCAATGGAGGCTGAGGGTGCTATAGATGTATAGGATGAATTCTGATTGTAATATTAGTTGTAGAGCTAGATGTCATGCCATGACACAGTATTGCAAAGATAATGGCACCATAGCCCTTGCTAAGGAGCCAAGTGTTGGGAAATGTATCCCAAAAAGCCAATCGTCAAGTTGTTGACGGTTGAGCAACCAAGTATTGTAATTGATTTGTTAATAAATAAAATATATTTGGCATCTTTATCATAAGCTTTCATCTTCTAATGAACTCCGTTGTTATGATGAAGTCCTTAGGACTATTTAAGTTTGATAAAGAGAGGATTTATCGATTAGTCCTTAAAACAGTTCACGACCAAATGATAGGCTGTTAATAAGGATGACAGCTTCTATCGAGCATAGGTCGCCGTAGGCCATATGGGTTGGTTGTCCTCTTAACCAAGGAGTGTGGAGACACTGGTATGGCATACAGGTGAGATGTAAGGGTACATCATCATTGAACATAACCAACTCCAGAGTATTCTACTGTCGAGAATGTCTCTGATGGGATATAGGTATAAGTGTCCCTTAGACTTGAGATCGCCTCAGTGACTTGCAAGCAACTCACTGTGCTTTGGTACTGGACTAACTGAATTTTTAATTCAGGGATGGAAGGCTTCTGGGCACAGTCAAGTACTTGCGAAGTCAGAGTGTGATCGAGATGGGATTGACCACTCCAAGAGTTGGAGAAGAATGAGTCACTGTATTTCAATTTAGCAAAACCTTGGCCAGGATAATCCATCAGATGAATTTGATATTTTGAAATACAATGTGGACAACCTTATCAGAGTTTACAGTTGAACTCTAGGGTGTCCTATGATCATTTTGGTCAAGGAGATGAATTATATGAAAACTATATCCGCATGGGTTCTAAGGATGTTGTTTTACACATTTGACCTATCCGGTCGTCGGGTACCATTGCTAGATGGTCACTTCGATTGGTACAAAAATTTATTCCTGTGCTACCGGCTTAGGTTTGGATCTATGAGGCCACACACATTAGAGTTCATGATCCGATCGGATGGTTGATCAACGATTAAGAATCGTTCTAGGGTTAAATGATCAATACAATTGACATTTAACCCAGTGCAAGTGTTGCAGGAGGATCGATTAGCAATTCGATTGCTAATTGGCTTAATTTGATTAAGTCAATGGGCTGAGATTAAGTCTAATTAAATATAATTTAATTAGATTTATTTTGGGCTTGATTGGATCAAGTCCAATTGGTTTATTGGATAAGCCAAGTATAAGGAAAAACAAGTCCTAGTTCAACTAGGACTTGGGTCAATCTAATTTCTAATTTGATTAGAAAATTAAATTAGATTTAAATCTAATTTAATCTGATTAAATTAGGTTCTTAATTGGGTTAAGACCTATTTTAATTGGGTTGATCTAATTTTGATTTGATTTGGTTTGGAAAATCAAATTAAAACAAGTCATAAGATAGAATCCTAGTAAGACTAGGATTCCACCTTGCACCACATAAGCCTTCCCCATGCCCTCTCTCTCATTCAATGCCAATCTCCTCTTATTTTGTGTGACAAAAGCCCTCTCCCAGGTCTCTCCCATGTTCACAAAAGGTCTCCTCTCTTCTTTCTTACATGGAAGGTGGTTTGGATCAAATCAAAAAGGAATAAGTTTGGATTTCGAATTCTATGAGATAGAGTTTTAGAAATCCAAAACTCTTTCAATTTTGCACCGAATTTATTCAAATTTTTTTTTTTAATTTTTGTGGCTTTTAAGGTATATATTGTATACCCTTTTCTAGTGATCCATGCACAAAAATATGGATGACGTGCTCAAGAGTTGGGCGCCCCTTAACTTGCCATGTTTGGATAAGCCTTGACTAGGTATTTGACCTAGATAAGGACTCTATCATATCTCTCTATATAAAATGAGTTTCTTCATAAAATTTTTGAAGAAGATAGAGATTTGAGAGACCTTTGTGCCATCCAAAAATCAAAGAGAAAGACCTTTGGGTCATGGAGATATAAAAGATGCAAGTTAGGGTGTCTAGAGAGAAAAACGTGAAGAAGAAGAGGGTCTTCTTCTAGGGTTTTTTGTTTTCATATCTTTCCTCCCTCCATCTTGAGTTTTCTGAGAGTGTCTCAGATTTGAAACTCCTCCTTCTACTTTCCATCTTTGGAAGAGTCCAAATCAACAAGAAGGAGGTACCTGATCAACCATCAAAGAAGGATCAGCGCAGTACTAGCATACTGTGCTGATTTCCTGAAGCAGGACTTCTGATCGAGATTCGTGGGCTCGTGTGGATGACTCCTAGAGGCTGGATGCGTGTGCGGCTAGCAACATCATCCTTAAGCCCAGATCAGTGAGGTTAGAGCATCTAACTTGCAAGGTAATAGATCTGATCTATTATTTAATACATACATTAGATGTGGTATAGAAACATGTTGATATGATCAACATGTAGTTCATGCTATATTTATATATTTTAATTTTTGATTTAATACTATGTAATAATCATGTAATTGGATCTTAGATCTAGGGATTCTCTGGTTTTAGAAAATAAATTTTGATTTATTTTAGTCTTCCGCTGTATGATCTTGAAAAAGTTTCAAGATCTAACCCTAAAACCCTAGATCTGGTTCCAACAATTGGTATCAGAGCCTAGGTTCTTTATTACATGATTATTTATACATGCTTAGATTATTTTTTAGATTAGATCTAATTTATAATCTGATTATTAAATCTAAAATTAAAATTTTAGATCAATCATGAACTGCAAGGTTGTCCTGCTGTAAGGTTTACCCCTTACAGTGCAAAGGTTGTCCTAGTTTGTGTAGATCTATCTCTAATCATAAATTTGTTAGATATGATCTAGATTAAATTTATGATTTATTAGATTTAAAAGGTGTTTAAATCTAAAATAAAATCTCTTTGTTAAATAATTTTTGTGCAAAAAAATTGTTTAAAGTTGAAACTGTTTCAATTACATGAACCTGTTTAGATTAGATCTAAAATAGTTTCATATTTATTTCACTTATATCTTGATTATGAATCAAACATGCAATATGGTTGGTAGAATCATATTATAAAATTATTTTACCAATATGAAAATTATTTTTTGAAAAGCTGAACCCAACCCTCAGCCCAAAACTTAATTAAGAATTAAGAAGTTGTTTGATTAGGTTCTAGGATTGTGAATTGAAGAACCTAAGACACAAATCATAACACATTGGGTTAATGGGTTAGTAGAAATTAGATCCATTAATTGGGTTAGACCTATGGTTAGATTAAAGATGGACTTAATTAGAAAATTGACTAAATCTAATCAATTGTTGTCTTAGATTAGGTCAAGGATTCTCTAGATCAATTACAATAGTTGTAGTTGGTCAAGTCCATGTCTTTAACGAGAACCAAATGGACTTGATTCTTAGCTAAGCGGTCTAGCACGAACTGTTAGGTTGATCTAATCGAAACTAATTAAACCAGTTGGTGTCTAAGGTAAACCAGACCGGTGGTTTTTAATTGGGAGCCCGCTTACCTAGCCATTTCTGATGGTGTCTAAGGCAAGCTTTGGCAGACCCTCCCACTGATCGAACTTACCTTGCCTCTTGGTGAAATTATGTTTTGATCGGATCACTTGACTATTCGAGCTGACCCATGTCAGCTAGGTAAATCAGTGTGACTGATTTAGGTGCTCCTAGACTAGCCCTTTTAATAGTCTTCCTTAAGCTAACTTGGTGAAGCCAGTGGGAGGATCATGATAAGCTGGTTCATCTGACCTCATCCTCTAAATTATTTAAATCCTCTAAAATTATTAGGTCCTTAAAATGATAAAGTTATGAAGATAACTGAGTCATAGCCTCCCATTAAGGTGTTTGATAATGAGTCTATTAACTCAATAATCATTGCAGACCCAAAGGCCTGGTGCTTGTTGACTAATGAAATTATCACTCATCATATGATGACTTGGAAGTGTCTCTCTAATGGTGGTTAGGTGAGCCAACCAAAGTTGGGCTTAATCATTCGTTGGTTAGATACATCAAGTATGATCATGTTAATGGTTGGACCTAACCGGATCCTTACAGTGGAGGCTAAAGCCTACTGATTAGGTTTCTGGGGTAAAATTAAAATTACTAGAAATTATTTAGAGAAATAATTGGTTATGAACCTACCCTTAGATGTACATGGGTTGGCCAACCAAAGTTGGGCTTGTGTGCAGTCTAAGTGGATTCTAGTACCCACTAAGGAATTAGGGTAATTTCTCAAATTGGAGGTAGAGGCTACCAATTCGAATAAAATAGTAGGAGAAACCTTTTGATTAAAGTCCAAATCCTTAGGTTTAATGAATCAATTACTAATTAGGTTATAGTTCTCCTTTGTGCAAATATGGCCACTTCCCTATCGCTTCGATCATTGTTGGACAATGATAAGTTGGTGGGACCCAACTTCGGTAGCTGGTACCGAAAGTTGAAGATAGTCCTGGAGCATGAACGGATCCTATATGTGATAATGGATCCTGCACCTGAGGAGTCAGCTGTCAATGCATGTGGAATAGTCAGAGATACTTACCAGAAGTGGCTCAGTGATCGGACCACGGTGCGCTGTATCATGCTTGCTGCTATGAGCAACGAGTTCAGTCGCAGATTCGAGACGGCTCAGCCAAAGGACATGCTTCAAGTGTTGGAGGATGCCTTTGGCACACCCGATGACGTGGAGAGGCACAAGACTAGTTGTGCCATCTTCAACGCCAAAATGCGGGATGGTGCCTCTGTCACTGATCATGTATTGTACATGATCGAGCTGATGAAACGATTGAGCAAGCTCAGCTTTCCCTTGCATGAGCAGTTTGGGAAAGATGCAATACTGAACTCGCTGCCCAAGTCTTATCTCCCATTCCTCACTCATTATAGAATGACAAAGCCTGAAGAGAACTACCACGGGTTACTGGGGTTGCTTCAGAACTTTGAGAAGGATCACCAACTTCACAAGGAGTCGGTGAACTTAGTGGGAGGTTCATCTTCTGGTTCTCGACCTTTTGAGAAAGGGAAGAAGAACAAGAAGAAGAAAGTGAAGAAGGTGCAAGTTCAGGCTGGGACATCAGTGCAGAGCCAGACCAAAAAGATCAAGCCCGATAAGAGTCTATTCAATTGGCAAGCACCCTAGATTAGATAGTGTGTCAGATATCTACTTATGGCACTGTAGGCTAGGTCATATAAACAAGAACAGAATAAACAGGTTGACTCAAGAGGAAATCTTCGAAGTCAGTGATTGTGAATCACTTCCAACCTGTGAGTCCTGTCTCCTTGATAAAATAACCAAGTCACCTTTTACTGAAAAAGGTGAGAGAGCTACTGAGCTTTTGGGCTTAGTACATACTGATGTATGCGGGCCCATGAGCACCAGTGCTAGAGGTGGATATTTCTACTTCATAACTTTCACGGATGACCTATCCCGATATGGATATGTCTATCTGATGAAACATAAGTTGGATTCATTTGAAATGTTCAAACGATTCCGAAGTGAAGTAAAAAAACAAACTGGGAAGAGTATTAAAACTCTTCGATCTGATCGAGGAAGAGAATACCTTTCTAATGAATTTCTCACATATCTAGGAGAGAATAGGATTCTCTCCCAATGGACTCCTCCAGGAACACCACAGCATAATGGTGTGTCTGAAAGGAGGAATCGGACTCTGTTAGACATGATCCGATCCATGATGGGTTTTGCTAGCTTGCCGATATCCTTCTGGGGATATGCACTCGAATCGGCCTGTTATCTGTTAAATAGGGTTCCAAGTAAGTCTGTAATTAAGACTCCATATGAGATATGGACAGGGCGTAAGCCAGTACTTTCACACCTTAGGGTCTGGGGGTGCCCGGCCTATGTCAAACGATTAGTCACAAACAAACTTGGACCTAGGTCTGACAAATGCTCATTAATAGGGTACCCCAAAGAGACAAAAGGATATTTTTTCTACCATGCTGATGAACAAAAGGTGTTCATCAGCCTTAAGGCAATCTTTTTAGAAAAGGAGTTCCTTGGTGAAGGAACCATTGCCTCTAAGGTTGAACTTGATGAAGTTCAACAGGTAGAAGGACCGACACCAATAGCTGAACCTGAGTCAGATATGATTAGATCAGATCCGGAGCCCAATATACCTGCACCATTAAGGCGATCCGGTAGAGTACCACATCAGCCGGACAGATACTACGGTTTCTTGATCCAGGATGGTGATCCCATCGAACTTGATGAGAATAATGAGGATCCGATCACCTATATGGATGCAATGCAGAGACCTGATTTCGAGAAATGGCTTGAAGCCATGAAATTCAAAATGGAGTCCATGAAGGTCAATGATGTATGGACATTGGTTGACCCACCTGAAGGGGTTAAACCCATTGGGTGTAAATGGATCTTCAAAAGGAAGAGGGGTGCAGACGGAAAGGTGGAGACCTATAAAGCCCGTCTGATCGCCAAGGGGTATCATCAACGTTATGGTATTGACTATGATGAGACGTTTTCCCCTGTGGCAATGCTCAAATCCATTCAGATAATGCTTGCAATAGCTGCCCATCTAGATTATGAGATCTGGCAGATGGATGTAAAGATAGCTTTCTTGAATGGAGAGCTGACCGAAGAGGTGTATATGATACAACCTGAGGGGTTTACATCCATAGATGAGTCCAAGGTGTGCAAGCTTCAGAGATCCATTTATGGATTGAAGCAAGCTTCTCGGAGTTGGAACATGCATTTTGATAAGGTGATCAAAACGTATGGCTTCATTAAGAATGGAGAAGAGTCCTGCATCTATAAATGGGCAAATGGCCCAGTTGTGGTATTCCTTGTCTTGTACGTGGATGACATTCTCTTAATCAGGAATGACATCCCCGCACTACAGGGAATAAAAGTTTGGTTGTCATCACAGTTCTCCATGAAGGACTTGGGTGAAGCATCCTACATCCTAGGGATGAAGATCTATAGGGAAAGATCTAAAAAGATACTTAGATTATTCCAGTCCATGTATATAGACACTGCTGAAGAGGTTCAGCATGGAAAATTTCAAGAAGGGCTATCTACCGATAGGCCATGTAATTTCTCTCTCTAAGAAGGATTGTCCGACAACTCCTGAAGAAAGAGAGCGTATGAGTAGAGTTCCATATGCTTCAGTCGTGGGATCTATCATGTACGCCATGACATGTACAAGATCAGATGTGGCATACTCACTAGGAATAGTGAGTAGATACCAATCTGATTCTGGAGAAAATCACTGGAAAGTGGTTAAAGCCATCCTTAAGTATTTGAGAAATACTAAGGATCAATGGTTGGTTTATGGCGTGTCAGATCTGAAACCTGTAGAGTTTGCAGACTCTAGCTTTCAATCTGACCATGATGACAGCAGGAGCGTGTCGGGTTATATCTTTACTCTGAATGGTGGAGCCATCTGCTGGAAGAGTTCCAAGCAACATACTGTGGTGGACTCTGTTTGTGAAGCGGAGTACATCGCAGCATCAGATGCCGCAAAGGAAGCTGTGTGGCTGAGAAAATTCATCAACGAGCTCGGAGTAGCACCCTCCCTTGATGGTCCGGTCCTGCTCTACTGCGACAGCACTGGTGCCATAGCTCAGGTGAAGGAACCCAAAGCACACCAGTGGACAAAGCACATTTTACGTCGCTTCCATCTGGTTTGGGAGATTATGGATCGAGGTGACGTCGACCTTCAGAAGATCGACGAAAAGGAGAACCTGGCTGACCCCTTCACTAAAGCCCTGGCGATAAAAGAGTTCGACCACCACAAGTCGAAGATGGGTATCAGATACTGTGCCGAGTGGCTTTAGGACAAGTGGGAGTTGTTGGGAAATATGTCCCAAAAAGCCAATCGTCAAGCTGTTGACGGTTGAGCAACCAAGTATTGTAATTGATTTGTTAATAAATAAAATATATTTGGCATCTTCATCATAAGCTTTCATCTTCTAATGAACTCCGTTGTTATGATGAAGTCCTTAGGACTATTTAAGTTTGATAAAGAGAGGATTTATCGATTAGTCCTTAAAACTGTTCACGACCAAATGATAGGCTGTTAATAAGGATGATAGCTTTTATCGAGCATAGGTCGTTGTAGGCCATATGGGTTGGTTGTCCTCTTAACCAAGGAGTGTGGAGACACTGGTATGGCATACAGGTGAGATGTAAGGGTACATCATCATTGAACGTGACTAACTCTAGAGCATTCTGCTGTCGAGAATATCTCTGATGGGATATAGGTATAAGTGTCCCTTAGACTTGAGATCGCCTCAGTGACTTGCAAGCAACTCACTGTGCTTTGGTACTGGACTAACTGAATTTCTAATTCAGAGATGGAAGGCTTCTGGGCACAGTCAAGTACTTGCGAAGTCAGAGTGTGATCAAGATGGGATTGACCACTCCAAGAGTTGGAGAAGAATGAGTCGCTGTATTTCAATTTAGCAAAACCTTGGCCAGGGTAATCCATCAGATGGATTTGATATTTTGAAATACAATGTGGACAACCTAATCAGAGTTGACAGTTAAACTCTGGGGTGTCCTATGATCATTTTGGTTAAGGGAATGAATTATATGAAAACTATATCCGCATGGGTTCTAAGGATGTTGTTTTACACATTCGACCTATCCGGTCATCGGGTACCATTGCTAGATGGTCACTTTGATTGGTACAGAAATTTGTTTCTATGCTACCGGCTTAGGTTTGGACCTATGAGATCACACACATTAGATTTCATGATCCGATTGGATGGTTGATCAATGATTAAGAATCATTTTAGGGTTAAATGATCAATACAATTGACATTTAACCCAGTGCAAGTGTTGCAGGAGGATCGATTAGCAATTCGATTGCTAATTGGCTTAATTTGATTAAGTCAATGGGCTGAGATTAAGTCTAATTAAATATGATTTAATTAGATTTATTTTGGGCTTGATTGGATCAAGTCCAATTGGTTTATTGGATAAGCCAAGTGCAAGAAAAAACTAGTCCTAGTTCAACTAGGACTTGGGTCAATCTAATTTCTAATTTGATTAGAAAATTAAATTAGATTTAAATCTAATTTAATCTAATTAAATTAGGTTTTTAATTGGGTTAAGACCTATTTTAATTAGATTGATCTAATTTTGGTTTGATTTGATTTGGAAAATTAAATTAAAATAAGTCATAAGATAGAATCCTAGTAAGACTAGGATTCCACCTTGCGCCTCAAAGCCTTCCCCATGCCCTCTCTCTCATTCAATGCCAATCTCCTCTTATTTTGTGTGAAAAAAGCCCTCTCCCAGGTCTCTCCCATGTTCACAAAAGGTCTCCTCTCTTCTTTCTTACATGGAAGGTGGTTTGGATCAAATCAAAAAGGAATAAGTTTGGATTTCGAATTCTATGAGATAGAGTTTTAGAAATCCAAAACTCTTTCAATTTTGCACCAAATTTATTCAATTTTTTTTTTGAATTTTTGTGGCTTTTAGGGTACATATTGTGCATACTTTGCTGGTGATCCATACATGAAAATATGGAGGAGGTGCTCAAGAGTTGGGCGCCCCTTAACTTGCCATGTTTGGATAAGCCTTGACTAGGTATTTGACCTAGACAAGGACCCTATCATATCTCTCTGTATAAAATGATTTTCTTTGTGAAATTTTTGAAGAAGATAGAAATTTGAGAGTCTTTTGTGCCATCTAAAAATCAGAGAGAAATACCTTTGGGTCGTGGAGATATAAAAGACGCAAGTTAGGGTGTCTAGAGAGAAAAACATGAAGAAGAAGAGGGTCTTCTTCTAGGTTTTTTGTTTTCATATCTTTCCTCCCTCCATCTTGAGTTTTCTAAGAGCGTCTCAGATCTGAAACTCCTCCTTCTACTTTCTATCTTTGGAAGAGTCCAAATCAACAAGAAGGAGGCACCTGATCAACCATCAAAGAAGGATCAGCGCAGTACTAGCATACTGTGCTGATTTCCTGAAGCAGGACTTCTGATCGAGATTCGTGGGCTCGTGTGGATGACTCCTAGCAGCCGAACGTGTGTGCGGCTAGCAACATCATCCTTAAGCCCAGATCAGTGAGGTTAGAGCATCTAACTTGCAAGGTAATAGATCTGATCTATTATTTAATACATACATTAGATGTGGTATAGAAACATGTTGATATGATCAACATGTAGTTCATGCTATATTTATATATTTTAATTTTTGATTTAATGCTATGTAATAATCATGTAATAAGATCTTAGATCTATGGATTCTCTGGTTTTAAAAAATAAATTTTGATTTATTTTAGTCTTCTGCTGTATGATCTTGAAAAAGTTTCAAGATCTAACCCTGAAACCCTAGATCTAGTTCCAACACCAAGGTCTTACCAAAAGTCCAAACACAGAGCATCGATATACGTGACTACCTCATGTCGAGATACAAAGAGTAGACTCCATGAAAAATATGATAGACTCACTGACTAAACAGTTAAGCCAACCCAAAAATAGAAGTCCACCTTGAAAAGATAGGACTTAAATTTGTGGCCAATTGACTTTAGTCTAAGTGGGAGATTGTTAGATGTATGTCCTAGAAACCAATATGGCTGACACATTATAATATATCTAGAACATAATTTTATACTTAATATATTGATATAATCAATAAAAAGAGCAAATTTTTTTTTATTCAAGTGTAATGTATCTTTAAATCATCTATGAAATTAGTTTCGATATATATTCTCAAAGTATTGAGAACTAGAGATATGTATTTAATTTTTAAAGGCTCCTGATCATAGGATCATCATGAGGATGATGATGGATCCAGATAGACTGGTGCACAAATCACTTTTTTTGAAAAAGATGGGTCTCTAATCTACTGTGTAAAGATACAGGATGACAAGTGCGGATGTTTGCTAGAGAACAACTGGCACTGAGCGTGACCATACAAGAGATTACTTGAATTTCTATTCAATCGACAGTGATTGTCTCGATGCTGTAGTTGTGTGACTGATCTTTTGACTTGAAATGATACTGCTACTCGCAGTAAGACTGCTGAAGTTTGGCTGATACATAAATATGGATCTCAATAAGCCCTTGCAGTGGATGTTGGCGATAGTTAGTCCACTATAGGAGTAGGGTGCGCATCAAGATAGGATCTATCAATCTTGATAGAGAGTAGTCCTATGAGATTTGAGAGGCTAAGTCTAAGAATCTGTGTTCATAGTAGAGTGATTGATGGAAAGGAGTTTCCATAGACATCATATGTGGACTTATGCCAATCGAATCTATCATATGACTGATGTTGAGATTTGATGATTTATCCATGACCTACCATCTAGTAGGAACTCATGATAGAGGGACTAAATCATATTACACCTAGAGGTTCATTTTAGTTCTATTGGATTGCCACTACATGCTGCCAGGTGTCCTGATGGATTGTGAGAGCTTAC